>NW_015639782.1:1138042-1140170 GCF_001515625.1 Sinocyclocheilus rhinocerous | reverse complement strand
CCCCCGTTCAAACTATATGTTTACCTACAGTATAATGAGTTCTTTATGATCTTAATAATAAATGTGTCAAATAGTCTGGTTTTCAAACTCAAACAGGCTATTACTGGGATACCTCAGATTGCCTTCAGAAGATCTATTCTCCTGGGATCCAAGGTTTTCTCCAGTATGAATTGGTGCAGATGCCCTCCTTCATGCACACTGCTCCAGAAATTCTTGACATGGGCTACCTTACTGGTGGCGATGACACTGAGCACTTCCTGCAAATTCCAGCTCTCCCTCTTAATACTGACATGTCTGCAGTTCCAGAGTATGACCAGTATACCATGCCAGAGGTCCACCATGTTATCCACCCAACAGCTAGATCAAACTCCATGTCTTCTAGTCAACATCACATCCATGACTACCCACAGCCTATTCAAACAACCTTTGGGATGCCTCAAGGCCATCATATAGGACCTGCTGGGGTTCCTGATTCCTTAGAAAGTCCTGTGTAAGAGCCACACACTTCTAAATTCCATCAGACTTGCCAACCAGTGGTTAGAATTTAAATTCTACAGTTACTGACCATAAAGAACTTCATAAAGATGTTGTTGGTAACACTACCAGAGACTGAGGTGTGACCGAGGTAGGCTTATAGGCTCTCATTTGAAATCACCATTAATCACTAATGCAGAACCATCTATTTTTGAATGGTAGGAATGTCACTCCTAGATTTGCAATCTAGGTGCAATCTATTTGTTGGAAAAATGACAGTGACAGTGGTCTTGGGGGTTAAACAGACACCTAGTTGTATGGATAAAGCATCATGCAAAAGTTTTTTTTTTTTTTTTTTTGATGTTATTGAACACTAGCCAAAAACATTTTTTTTTTTTTTTTTTTAGTTAATCATGCCATCAGCTATTCACAGTCAGTCATGATTTATTCTGTAATTGAAAATGTACAAAACAGGGAGTTAATGGCATAAACAGAGTAGTATTTGGCTAGTCATGTGATCTCAACACGGTGGCCTCTATGAGGGGACTCGCTCCATGTAGAATATAACCATTGGTTACATTTTATTTCAGTAGTCCACTTTAAACATTCTACTAACTGCATCTGCAACTATATATCAACTAACATTAGAGTATTAGTAGACTGTTAGGTTAGGGTTAGTAGAGTAAGTACTTTTTTATAGTCAGCAGAATGTGTTGGGGAAATAAATAAAGTGTTTGCGGATATTAAGTATACAGTCTACTAATACTCTGATCAATGACTGCTAGTTGATATGGAGTTGCAAACTTATTTAGAGTTAGTTGAATGTCGTACAAATGGACTATCAAAATAAAGTGTTATCAAAACCGATATGATATATCTTCATTTCATGTATGTGATCTTAAACACATTTTAAATAGTACTATGCATTTCTTTTGTATATTTTATACACATTGATCGAACAGCATATAGTTCAACCGCAAACTCATGCCATTGCTTTAGTCATTGTTTACAGTACATTGAAGATTTAAACTTAAAAAAAGTCACACTTCAGCTTTATATATTAAATATTTTCTTTTTCCATGCTGACATGAATTGACATGAAATGTTGTCATTGAAATGTTATGGTCAGTGTGGGAATTGTACATTTGTGAAGTTCGTTATGAATTAGTTTTGGGTAATCCGAGACAAATTTGACAATGAAATTTCATTTTAAGATTTAATTCCTAATGTATTTAATTACTGTGCTTTGTAAATGACCAGTGTCCAGAAAGGGGCATTATTAAGTGTGTCACCTAAAAGGTTAAAGAAAAAAATAAAAAGAATATTTTCTTTGTGTATTCTTTAGATACCTGAGAATACACAATACTTTTTTTTAACAATAGACAGTTATGTATTGTCTGTTAAATGCTATGTATATTATTCTCTCCTTGCCGAAATGACTTTTTGAAATGTTACTGTTCTGTATGTTCAAAAATGAAAATATTTTTTAAGACATAATACATTATGTTCTGTCTCGTTTATGCATTTATAGTGTTTGGGTGGTTGTTCCAAGATTATAAAATACCTGAAGGTCTTTGTTAATGAGTAAGGCATCAGGTTGAGGAGCAGAGAGAATCTCTCTATCCATATGGTGAATTATATATATATATATATA
>NW_015639782.1:1113015-1137935 GCF_001515625.1 Sinocyclocheilus rhinocerous | reverse complement strand
TTTTTTTTTTTTTTTTTAGTTAATCATGCCATCAGCTATTCACAGTCAGTCATGATTTATTCTGTAATTGAAAATGTACAAAACAGGGAGTTAATGGCATAAACAGAGTAGTATTTGGCTAGTCATGCGATCTCAACACGGTGGCCTCTATGAGGGGACTCGCTCCATGTAGAATATAACCATTGGTTACATTTTATTTCAGTAGTCCACTTTAAACATTCTACTAACTGCATCTGCAACTATATATCAACTAACATTAGAGTATTAGTAGACTGTTAGGTTAGGGTTAGTAGAGTAAGTACTTTTTTATAGTCAGCAGAATGTGTTGGGGAAATAAATAAAGTGTTTGCGGATATTAAGTATACAGTCTACTAATACTCTGATCAATGACTGCTAGTTGATATGGAGTTGCAAACTTATTTAGAGTTAGTTGAATGTCGTACAAATGGACTATCAAAATAAAGTGTTATCAAAACCGATATGATATATCTTCATTTCATGTATGTGATCTTAAACACATTTTAAATAGTACTATGCATTTCTTTTGTATATTTTATACACATTGATCGAACAGCATATAGTTCAACCGCAAACTCATGCCATTGCTTTAGTCATTGTTTACAGTACATTGAAGTATTTAACTTAAAAAAAGTCACACTTCAGCTTTATATATTAAATATTTTCTTTTTCCATGCTGACATGAATTGACATGAAATGTTGTCATTGAAATGTTATGGTCAGTGTGGGAATTGTACATTTGTGAAGTTCGTTATGAATTAGTTTTGGGTAATCCGAGACAAATTTGACAATGAAATTTCATTTTAAGATTTAATTCCTAATGTATTTAATTACTGTGCTTTGTAAATGACCAGTGTCCAGAAAGGGGCATTATTAAGTGTGTCACCTTAAAGGTTAAAGAAAAAAAGAAAAATAATATTTTCTTTGTGTATATTCTCTAGATACCTGAGAATACACAATACTTTTTTTTAACAATAGACAGTTATGTATTGTCTGTTAAATGCTATGTATATTATTCTCTCCTTGCCGAAATGACTTTTTGAAATGTTACTGTTCTGTATGTTCAAAAATGAAAATATTTTTTAAGACATAATACATTATGTTCTGTCTCGTTTATGCATTTATAGTGTTTGGGTGGTTGTTCCAAGATTATAAAATACCTGAAGGTCTTTGTTAATGAGTAAGGCATCAGGTTGAGGAGCAGAGAGAATCTCTCTATCCATATATATATATATATATATATATATATATATATATATAAATAAACACCTGAAGGACTACAGGTTCCTTCTGCTTTAGCTCCTCTAATGCAATCTAGCAGTCTCATTAGGGGAGTTTAAACTTTTCTGAAGCTGTGAAAATTTGCATTTGCAAAAAGGATATTGATCCGGAGCTAATAGCAGATGTTCTCAATAGGGTTGTTATGGAAATGATTAGAAGGACATCTGATGTCAGGGTCACCCTTTTATTTCATGGAAAAAAATTGGAGTGTTTTACACTTTTAGAACCTAGGGCATGAACATGTTAACATTTTAATGTGTTTAATTTTTTAAATGGCTAATTAATCAAATCATCTACATGGTCGACTACAATATCCGCTAAATCAAATTCCATGCTTTATATTGTATATTTGATCAAAAAAACATCAAATCATATCAGCATTGGTGTTTTTTTTTTCAGCAAAACGGATGTCAACTTATGTAATATAAATATTCAATTTGCATTGAAAAGCAGTGTTAAGAGGGAGATAATTCTTTCGATGTTATACACACAATTAAACACTAGAGGGCAGCACAGTCAAATAAAGTCAAACAAGCCGGTTGACTGCATGACTGATTGCCCACTGCTAATGAAAGCTACCTGCACAGAGAGTTTTTATTGCAAGATTTAAGAACTTAATACAGTTCCTTTTGATAACAACACATATGAACACTTAATTTTGAGAATGTTTCAATGAAAATATATTTTCATTTAGAATAGTGCTGATAGTCAAATAACAATATTCTCCAGTATACTCTAAACACTGCTGTGGGCATTATATTATGTCTTTTACAATGAATAGAGTATACTGGTGAAGACAGGTCTACACTAGTGCATGTCTTACAATTCACTGTATGAGATAGTGACAGCACTTAAATGCTTTGAGAAGTAGTGACAGAGGCCTGAGGCGAGGAACAGGATGTGTGTGTGTAACAAAGTGTGACAGGTTGACCTTGCCTGATGCAGTCATGTGACTCATGTGGCCCACCCAGTTCCACAATGAACAACAAATGTTCCAAGGGTCTCTATGAATGGGACTTCATATGTTCAAAATAACATACTACCATGCTAATTTTTATATTGTTTTTCTATGAAATATATCGATGGAATCCGTAGATGACGTCTGCCAAAATTCACTCCACATGCAATACTCTACTCCCACAATGCAATCCTGTGTGACAAATAAATTGGAACTTCGTGTAATTCAGGATTTTTAACATCTTTTTGAGTGAACTGCCAAATAAGACTTACACAAATTAAATTACAATTGCAAATCAACTATTTTGTTTTCAAGAGTTTGATTTATTAATCAATTCATTAAAAAATCATCGCAAAATAAATGTACCCAATTTTCTTGAGTGTCTAAATAATTTTGCGCCAGCGCACTTGTATCACCCACTGCACACACAAGAAGAGACTTGCATACTTATAATAGATGATTGAATTTCAAATGTCAATGACGGCTGGAAATACTTACCTAAAAAGCTGTGCATGAAGGGGATCTTCAAATTGAGTTCAAGTTGTCTATATATATCTATACCCTGAGCAGCAATTACATACATCCAACGTCCTCCAAAATATTTGTCAAATATTTTTAAGAGCAGGTGTTACAGACCTTTAACACTACTTATATCTATATCTATAACACTATATATATATGAGTGATTCTTCCGTTTGGAAAAACGTATTTAAAATACATTTAATCTCTGTTAACATTTATTTATCATATGTGAAGGAATAAATGTCACATAATGAATTTGATCAACCTTCAAGTGGTTTTGGCATAATATGTAATAGTGTGGACTTTTTTAATCTGGGTATTGTATGTGATAGGAATGACAACTTTAATTTTTGGAGAAAAAGCACATTTACTAACACAACAACTTACAACATACTAGCTAGCAGTCTGCAAATAATACACAATTCATAACATAATTATACATAATTCTTTACTACCAAAAATAATAAATACCATTAAAATAAATAAATACCAAATGAATACTACCAATAATTTAATATAAAATATATCTTATAAATCTAAAAAAAAATAAATCTTACAATCTAAAAAAATGCTGTTTAAAAAGAAAAACACCCATGTGTCAAGAAAAGCCTACAACATCCAGTTTTAACCTGACCTTTGAGTGCTAAATCACCTCAAGATTTCACTGAGTATTCATTATACACTCATTATATTTCTCAGGAACACACACACACACACACACACACACACTCACACACATGTACCAAGTTCAATTAAACATGTTAATGAGCAGGCCAGGTGGTAATAACCTGTTTACTGGGACTAATTGTCCTGAGCAGTCTCCTCACACCTGGCCTCTTACAGAAGGTGAGAATGCCACGAAATGTTGGATGTCCACGTTTCAACTCTGTATGGGCACTTACAGCAGCCAGAACTCTCTTAAGTGCTTTCAAAGCATTTTTAGTAGGAAAAAAAAATCTACAAACAATAACCTCTTCATGGCAGCCATTGTTGTTCCCAGCTATTTCTAGAAAAACCAAAAAATAATAAAATAAGTAAATAAAAATTAGGTAAATTAACAACAAGCTGCATTCCAGTGGTTGAATATCTATTGTGCTCTTTCTATTCAGTCATGCTCGATGTTATTTTCCATCCAGAGAAAATAAAGAAAGACATCTCTTGTTGTTGCAATATAGCAATTGTCCACAAAATGAAAGACAAAAAATAGCCCAACAACACACACTCCCTTCTACCTAAATGTCACTTGAAATAATCACTTCTTTTTCCCTTCAATGCCAAACGTTAGCTGATAACACAATGGCATTTTGGCTACGGTAAAATCTGACTCTTTCACAAATAGTCTGTTCTCATATAACTTTCCAACCTTATATATCTGACCTTTATCTTATAGAATTCATGTCTTGCTGAAAGTGTTAATGGTTGTATTTTATTAGACGACTCTAGAATCTGAATTCTCGATTCTGATTGGCCAGCGTGTTCAGGTTTCTCATATCATACTATTTCATACACATCTGGCGGCATCTTGCATATGAATGAGAAATTATAGTGAAAATGACCTCAGAAGATGGTTTTCTACATTGTAATGTACTTTTTAAAAATATGTTTTAATAATATACAGATAAAATTTGTAATGATTAATAATAGTAGTGCATTTATTTATTAATTAATATTATCAACTTGGTATTTTGGCACAAATTCATCTGTCACTCGGTACAAACCATTTTAAAGTTCAAGTGACATTTAGAAGCAAACACACAAAAAAATGGAGAATTTAAGAGTTAAATGTGAAAATTTTTAAGTAGAAAGACAAACAGCATTTTCTTGTGAAAAATACTCCAATAATATTAGTTTTATTTACTTTGTTTTATTTAACTTCAAGTTTTTATTTACAGTGCAGGGTTCATTTTCCTATTCAACCTATGCTAATATTTAAGATAAAAATTAATAATGTTGCTATGAATGAAAGATTACAATGTTTGATTTGAAAGACATTTTAAGGAAGTGTCAAATTTGTTTGTCTTTTCCTTACAGAGAAAACCAGTTAAAAAGTCAATTGTGGTCAATAATTGTTAACTTTTTCCCAATCTACTTTGCTTGATGTTTCTCCTACCTTTCGCTCTTTCTCACTCAAGACGGACCCCATCCATCTTTCTAGTGACTCTCGTTATCTCTTCTTTGTTTCCTCTGTGACCTCCTCTCTTTTCTCCTTCAGTCGTCTGTTTGGTAACCGATATGCCTGTCACACTCTCTTTGTCTTTTCCATCCTCCATCTTTCTTCCCCACCATTTATCTTGGCCTAACAATATCTCAGGCTTCACGTCAGGCCTCTCTTTAATTCATATAAACTCAAAACACCCTTTTGGCAACTCATGTGTTCATTGCTCAGCACAGAACATGGCATTTCTTGCTCTATATTCACTTCTCGGCGAAAGACTCGCAGTCGCACAAAGACCTGAAGCAGCGTGCCTCATTCATGGCTGTGTCATAACGGATCAGAAACATAATTAAGCTGAATATGCTGTCTGTTCCTTTACAGATTTGCTGTTGCTCTCGAAAATTGGTTTAATGCCTAGAAGATATAATGTTATAATGAAAGTTTGTCAACATGATCATATGACATAGAATTTACAAAAAACACTGTATGGTCATAAATCAATCTTCTATGAGTGCCAATAGCAGGCATGCATATCTTGTCATGAATAAAAAGTGTTTCTTACACACAAACATTTCAACAACACTGAAGTTACCAAACAGAAAAGTTGAAATGGAGTCAGAAAGTGTCTTTAACTGAAACCTAATATTACTTGGATACACAGTGAACGATAAAACTAAAACTCCAGTCTCTTCTTACTTTTTAAACAACAAAGGCTCACAGAATTAACTTTGCAGTGCACATAAATGATTTATTGATGACTATGGTCCTGTATCCCCTTTCTCACACGCTCTGTAATATGAGCGAGGATTCCTCGTATCTGAGGACCGACAAAGTACAGAACATAATTAAACTCCATCCAAATGAATACCTCAACTTGTGATCTTTAAGGGAAACCAAGAGTAACTCAGAGAGGTCGCACATCCACCACATGTCAACCTTTATCAATGAAATGCCAGTGAGACGAACAATGCACTTTAAGTTAATTACTTAGGACATGGCTTTGTCCTTTCTTTGGTCGGAGTTGGTAAAACTAATTTGACAGTCGTCAGATCATCATATCTTAATAAATTTGACAGTAAGTCAGGCTGTCTGTTCTTATCTGTCTGGTATTTTTATTATATTACAACAAAAATGGGAGCTCAAGTTTGTTTGTTTGTTTGCAAGCCTGTCATGTAACTTGAGTTTGAAAGCTGACACTGGCAGTTTCCCACCACTGCACAACCTATTTGCTCATATTTATGTCACGTTGCAGAGATCAAATGCAGCCTTGTTTCAGATTTATATAACCAAGCCCAGGGAAATCTGGGAAAAAAGTATAATAGTCTCTTCCAGAGGCGTCATGCCCATTCAAAGTGAGGTGGCACGTGCCCCCTCAGATTTTTGAGCCAAGTGGATTTTGAATGCAGCTTCCAAAAGACAAAAAAATATATTCATAAATATTAATATAATTAATATTTTCTATATTTAATACAACCACACCGGCATGATTATAACGTTCAGCGCGTCATATCAGCCGTTAAATTCAAATCTGCGATCGCTGGCTGGCGCTAACCAATCACACACGATGCTGTTGAGCT
Organism: Sinocyclocheilus rhinocerous; assembly: GCF_001515625.1. Lineage (NCBI taxonomy): Eukaryota > Metazoa > Chordata > Actinopteri > Cypriniformes > Cyprinidae > Sinocyclocheilus > Sinocyclocheilus rhinocerous. The sequence goes on along the minus strand of NW_015639782.1, from coordinate 1,131,424 downwards.
TATGAATGCAATTACCAATCAGAGGTGTTCAGAGGAGTCATCGCTAAAATGCCGGTGTTTTCTTCACTCGCTCGCTGACTGAATACCTCTTTCTGGCGAATACTCTCGTCAGAAACAACAAAGTGCAAATGCACTTAATCATGCAGATTTATGCTACAAGCTTTTGTAGAATTGTACAGTAAGAAAGTTATTTCCCTTAACCAGGAAATTAACGTTCTTAGAATTGACAAGACAGTTGACCCTGAGAGGTCAAGTAAATATCTACAGCGGATCTAAAATATTCATAATTAATTATAACTAGTTATGATTAATTATTCATATTTCCCATGAGCTGATTCGTTACAACCTTAAATGGACTTCAGTGAGAAAATATTTCAAATATATGATATAACCCGTTTAACTTGTAACACACTAGAATGTATAGCTTTGACATGTCTGAAAAGAAGTGTGTATGAGAGAGATAAACCTGCAAATATTCAGTGTGGTTTATTTAAAGAGGCTGGCACTGACAGGCATCCTCCAATGCAAAGCTAATGCATGGTGCTGAGCCACAGTCCAAAGAGTGTTTGGACCACATTACTCTATGACGAATACATTTGGCTGTATGTGCAAATGGACAGCTGCGTGGTCTAAAAGGTTGTTTTTAAGGGGCAGTTTATTATTGCTGCTCAGATGCTTTTTGCAGCTCTGTCCAGCAGTTGGAAAACTCCTACATTTAGATAACAGAATGCAAAGGCACGCTTTTTTCTTTAGAATAAAATGCACTGATGAGTTGCTGACAACACCACCAACAATATATTTATAATAAACATGACCACTTCTCATACATTTTTCATAATAAGCGCACATGCATGATACATGACTGACTTATTAGGGCTGGGCAATGATGCAGAAAAATAAAAAAGAATAAATCTCAATATTGCCTCAGGGGGAAGCTATCACAGTATAGATCACGTTGATATGTCTCAGTAGCTCTAAGGTTTAAAGTCAAAAGCCCAATTAGACACTCTCAAAAATGGTAAACCTGTTTAATGAACTGCATCTTTTGTCCAATAACAGTGGAAATGCCAAGTGCCTACAGAAACAGACTTTATAAAATAAATATATGCTGAGAAAGATGCACTGGAGTATAAAGTGAAATAACTAGTCTCTCTAGTCTTATATCAGGGCTGTTTGATGTGCACTTGACAACATACCTGTATATTACATTAATAGGCTACTTTAACTTGTGATTCTAAAGACTTTTTGTCCAAAGGGACTTAGAGTTCGCCTATTACAGAAACAGCCATAAAGCAGCGTCGGGTGAGATGTTTTGCTTAAGGGCATTACGAATAGTTTAAGGATCGCCTTTAGTTTGAAACTCCACGTTTCATCCCAGGACTTTAACCAATATTCCACGCACTGAAACGAGTTTTCCCCCACGACGCTTGATTAAACTATGTAAATGTGTCGATTTCGATGTAAATAAAGCATGAATGACCAAAAATAATGAATGAACACATGCATAAATAATCGCAAGGGAATGCGAAAGAAGCAACTCGACCCAAATTCCGAGCCGATTTCGTTGTCTTCCACAACGGGGCAGCGTAACAGCGATCTACAGACAGCATCACCCATCCATGGGCATTTGAGAAGAACTTAACTTGCTGTCGGATGTCACATAACAACAATCTGATGTAGGCAGAAAGCTATAAAAGTGCGGACACATGTCCGCGCTCAGACCATGAAGGCGTGCGCTCCATCGAGGACCATGATATGATAACAGACCTTCATTTTACGCACGTTTACGCAAACGCAATAACAGCCACACATGGTTTTTCCACTGGAGTCAAGTCCTATGATTTATGGCGAGGATTACTGAGGTGAAGATAAAATGAAAATAAATGGCAGCCGCTTGATGAACAGTTCTTCACTGAGCCCTCACGAGATCACTCTGAATCGCCCACCCTGGGTCGCCACAACTTTGGGCAGCTTTCTGATCTTTACTATCGTGGTTGATATATTGGGGAACCTCTTGGTGATCGTCTCTGTGTACAGAAACAAGAAACTTCGAAACGCAGGTAAGATCGCTTTTAAACCAAATATGGCAAGCCGTTAAACATTTAATCGTTTAAACTACGGATCTTTGAATGTATGGATCGTGTAATGTCATATACAAATGTTTTAATTGCTAGCAAATAATAAGTTTCACCTGTATTCATTCAATACTAATACTACAAATAGTGACTAAAATTTAATTAGTCACCAGTACACAGACAAGTGACTGCTCCATTGTTACTGGAAACAAATTTAACATTTTTGCCATTTCTTGCTATGAATTCTATATATGGTCCAAATTTAGCTTTACTAGTATTACTAGTACTTTACTTATTCATTGTATTTAATATGTCTGAAACCATCTATTTAATTTGTAGTAACATTTTTATCTCACTAGTTGTTTTTTACTGGGCTAATGACTTAGAATTGCAACTTTATAGTTCATTACAACCTGGTCAGATTTTGAAACAAAAACTTCCTATCTTAATTTTTGACTAAAGATAAAGTTCTACTTCTCAAGTAAAATTACAATGGTGACTAAACAGATAAGATAGAATTTTAAGTTAGATAATTTCTGTAATACATTCCCAGAATCCCAGCTAATGGAGTGCTTAAATTACAGGATATTAAATATTGACAGAAATACATACTGTTTAACAGTCAGTGTACACTGTTCTGTAGTATACAGTGAGTTTTAAGAGTTCATAAATGAATTAGGATATTTTACAGCGTTCTGCATAAACTTGATTCTTACTCAGTGTAATTTCATGTTTTCTGTCATTCCTGACAGGGTATTGTACTGAATCATAGTGGACAGTAAGGAACTATTTTTAGAGGTTTCAGGTAACTGGCCCACTATCAAACAAAACTGAACGGGCCAGTCATTTTCCTGTGAGTGGATGGAGTGCTTATCACCGGTGTCACACTGACCCATATGTCACTTTTCTCTGCCAATAGAGTCCAGAGACCTTATGTTGTTCCTCAACTGTGAAGTTTGTGGCACCCGTTTGAAAATTACAACAGCACTATGAAAAACAGGTTTTGGACGGTGCTTATGTTTATATTAAGTACAAAGCAATTCCAATTAAATAAATATACTTACATGTGCATTATTTTAATGCTGATGAAATTAAGTTGGCATGTGATAGTATCCAATTTTCATATCACAATAATTGCTGAAGCGTTTATCACAGTATATGATCAACACACTTAAGTGTTGTCCTCTTAATAACAATTTTAATAACTTTTTATTTACAATATCAGGAAGAACCTTTAACATTTAAATACTATAAAACAGTGCACAATAAAAGGTAAACAAATGTTTTAAACATTAAAATTCTAAAGAACACAATTATAAAGAACGATAATAAAGAATCAGAACATTTTCAACCAATATCTAGATGTTTTCTGTGCTGGCATGTTTTATTCCAGATTAAAATGTCAAAAAAAAAATGTAAACAAAAAGAAAAGAAATATTAAGTATTTAAATATTTGGTGTTTTTCAATGAAAAACATAGCGAATACAAAAATCTGAATGGCTGTTTGAAAACATGTAAATACCGACTGACTTCCTTTCTTCTCTGTGACAAGTGGATGTCAGAAACAGAAAGTTGCGCTAAGTTATTCACAATATTTTGAAGTGCCCACACTAACAATACCAAACTTTTCAGTCCATTTTGACATATTTCAGCATGGTGTACTTGTCAGGCATTTCAAATAAGTTCATTATTTATTTATGTATTTATTTGTTCTGTAATGTTTCCTTCTCTACTCAGTATAGTGCACAATGTTCTTTGATTAATGGGTCAAATTAACCCAGTAATTGTCCCATTAGCCTCCCGCGATGTGTGCTTCATTATGTTTCTCACTAGTGAGAGGTCCTCCCATGGCCCATTGTAAAGACCACTGACCCAGTGTGAATATTCAATTAGCAATCATTCCACCACATATCCAAAGTTATAGTTACTCAGAAAACACGAATATAAGCACGGTCACACGAGCACGAACATTTGCTCTTCATTGTTCTTCTGTGGTGAAAAAGGTGGATCCTCTCCTCCCCATTGCTGTCTATCTGTTTTATTTAAGCTACTCAACCTTAAAGACTCTATGTGCTGTGGCACCACTGTCTGTTTAGATTATTCAGACCAACCATTCCCTGCTGTTAGGTAATCCTCATTTCAACACAGCCAGTGTACCTAGATCATAAAATTACAAATGAACCCCACCTGAGAGCTAGCATTGATATGCTGGACTATATGCATCTTATAACTTGGGACCAGCTGTATATTTCAAGATAAAGGCAATCAATTTGTGCGCTTCCTGAGAATGAAACCTTTGTGTTGTGAGCATCATCGACTACCAGCTGATCTACAGGAACTCCATAAGGGTGTTTGGTTCCCTTTTTACGTTTCTCAACATCTCAGACATTGTAATGGAGCCTGTCTTCTCTTTGCGGCTCTCATCTCTAACTACTGTTCTTTAGTTGCTCTGAAGTTGCTTATGAGCCCAAGGCGGTCTTATTAGATGAAGTTCACTGTTCATTCAAGAGGAACTCTTCTCTACCAATTATTCACAGAGCTTGTGTGAGTGGAAGAAGGGCCCTTTCAGCAGGCTCGGGTACTGAACATGGGTGGAATGAGGACAGAATCTTTCCAGAGAATAAAGTGATTATTTACAGTAATTTAAAAAAACAGCATCTAAAATTATTGTTCAAAGTGTATTTCTTAGGATATAAAATTATACTACTGATGATTTAAAAGCTATTGTTCAAGTTTAACTGAACAATGATGCAATTGTTGAAAATTTACTGTCACACATCTGAATGTCCTTTAAATGACAAGACAATTACATTTATTTTTTTAGGTGAAATTAATATACTAGCTGTCACAACATCACATTGTTTGGACTTTGTTTGCACCATTTTCTAGCTAGTTGTCATGGTTTCTGATTTGAGTTCTTCATTATGTTCAGGTATGTCTTGTTAATTATTCTAGTTTGGTCTGTGTATTTAAGTTCCTGTATGTTCAGCTTTAGTTGGCCGGGTATCGTCAATGTTATGTGTGTTTCCTGCTTTTTCTTGCTTGGATTTACATATATGTAGATTTAAGATTTATTAAAGACTGCTTATCGTCATCTTCGTCTTTGCGTGTGTTCATCGACACAGAGTCCCAAAGATAACCTTTTTTTGCAGGGTCATATAACCTTGTTTTGCCTTGCAGTTTTGTTGTTATACTGCATTGCCCGGTGGGAAACTCCCTAATGTTTCGCTTTTTGCAGTGAAGCTTTATTTATTCTCGAGGAGTTCATGTCCTCACTTCTGCCTGACTTGGCCCTCGGCCTGCCCTTGGGCTGGTTTCGTTGCCTTAATGAATGGGCAATTGGCTATACACTGTACTGATGCTGCGCTCAGTTACAGACTGACTCACTTTTGAAGATCCACTCTTGGCTCATCCACTGTTAAACACAGCCAGAAATGCCTGGTCCACCACTTTGTCATACATTTCAATCTAGGGTCTGAGTCAAATGTCACAGTGTGTAATTGTCTGTGGCCATACTACATTTTTATTCATTTATTTTTTTTAAGTGTGGACATAATCATTTTAATTTTTTCTGCTGCTTATATGACTGCTTTTACAAAATACCGTTTCTTTGTCTTCTCTGATTAGATAAAAGTTAAAGTTGCTCAAGTTGGTACAGCATTGAGCTAGGAAGGTTCAATACAGGTTCAGTTCCCAGGGAACACATGATAATATGTAAAACTGTGAATGCACTGTAAGTCACTTTAGATAAAAGTGTCTGCCAAATGCTTAAATGTAAAAAAATTTAATAAATTACAATACTCCAAATACTTAAGTATCAGCAGCACTGCTGCTATACTTGTTTATTGGGCTTTTTTTTCATGAAGTTGCCAAGCCATTTCTGTTGCTACAGTAGGTAATTGGTTCAGCTCTGAGGAAACACATGAACTGATAGGATAAAAGCCACATGTATAATCTTGTAAATATGGGCAGCTGTGGGTGGAATTTATTTAAATTTTCAAAAAGTACAGTCACATTTTGTCTTTAGTAGTGTTTAGCACAAAAAAGTATCACTAAACAGACAAATCTCTCCATCTGTTGTTTGAAGCTCACTCTATATTAGGTCATAATTAATCACTGTAGTTTGTTTCTCTTTCCTCCCATGTTTCTGAGAGATTTATTCATCTGTTTCACAAATTCCAAAACCAAAGGGTATGGTTTTTAAGACTTTTTTTTTGTGAGACCAGCTTACTTATTTTTTATATATTACATTTTGCTGTATATTGTTCTACTTGAGAGTCAAACAAAATGTCAGTGTGTAGTGTATACCCAAAATGAACATAATTTACATAGAAATATGCTTTAGCAGACAAGCAGTACTCTCACTCAAGCATACTAATGCTCAGTCTGCTGCTTTTGACTTTGAATTGGTTTGTTCAGTATTTTTTTTGTGCAAGGCTAGACTTCATATCAAATGTCATATCTCCCCCTGATTGAGCTCCATAATGGTCTTATTATCTATAGAGATGAAGTTAGGAATAATATTCATGAATAAAGGTGGTTGCTGTGGCTCTGTAATTTTCGTTGAAGTATAGATAAATGAATTTCAGTTTGTTTTTTCCTGTCAATTGTTTTTCCTAGAAGTAAATTTGGTTATTTTCCATTTTTACCTTATTAAGTAGTTTCCATGCCTCAGAACTGGACACATTGTACTGTACTGATCCTTCAATATAATATGTGCACAAATGTGAGCTAAATAGGACCTGCTAAAAACTTTCTCTTGCCACTCTGCTTGTCTTTAGTTGAATTAAGCAGAAGGACATGTGTGATGAGTTATGTTTGACAAGACTCCAGTATCATTTGAAACAGCCCACCAGGATCCCAAAGCAATAAAATATTGATTTAAGCATAATATTTCTGTGGACTCAAGGGTAGTTTGGAGCTTCTCTTTAGTGCTGTATTTACACTCAGTAGGGGTGACAAAATAATATCAAAGTTTATTTTGCAAAGGCTGCAATTAAAATATATGATACCCAGAATTAGCTAATTAGAAGCCAGTTTTCCAAAATTTGACTATCAATGTGATACGGTGTTTGCTTTAATATCTGGTGGCTTAAATGTGGAGAAGCTTCCTTAAAGGGAAATTGAATAAATATAACAGATACCTATGGGACCCAAGATCATTTGGTTAAAGCCAAGAAATAACCAACATTTCCTGTTCTTTGTAAGGAGTGCTGTGTTTTGTTTTTTCAGTAAGATGAACAAAGATAAAGAGCAACAGCATGGCAATGTCTTTAGCTGTATTTGACTGTTCATAAATCAAGGGCACAGTATGAAAAATATAATATTATTATATTTTTAAATTAAATTAAATATTTTTATACTGTGCCTTCGATTTATGATTTTTTAAAATAATATAAATCATATGCCCCTGATTTACCAATTTGTTGCACTGCATACTTAAATATATGTGACCCTGGACCACAAAACCAGTCTTAAGTTGCACGGGTATAGTTGCAAACTGTTTTACAATTTTTTGCAAAATAAATGTAGTTGTGTTTGAACTGTCTACTACTATCATTTGTATGCTAAGCTGAGTTAAGTTGATTTCAGTATATTTGCATGATTTTGCATAATCGTTGAAGGACTTAAGGCAGATAGAATCAATGAGGTATAAAATAGCTAAATGCAGCTGGAGACATATTAATCCATATACAGGCAGCTGGACATGTAAACAATAATATATTTTTAATAAATTAAATTCATTGCTCCCATATTTTCACATCACATCTCATTTATTTTTTGAAAAATGTATTCTTATCTGCGTTGAAAATAGCATTTCAATACTTATAAACGCTCATTCAACAAAGTCTATCATCTGCAGTCACTAGCATCATCTTTATTGCGGTTGAGTTAAAATATCCAGTATTAGTTCTGTTCTTCTTCCTCTTTCACCTCCAGCAGTCCACGGAAAGAAACATAGTGAGCGTTGGCATAAATGGGTGCTTTGTTGGGGCTTTTTGGCAGTTGTTCAGGTTTCAAAGAGCTGAAGGGGTTTGAGCCGGTGTCCTTTACATCCATCTCCAACTCCATAAACATATGAAGAGTACTCTGCAGCTCTTCATTACTGACAGATAGACAGACAGATAGCGGAAAGTGAAACAGCGTTATTGTGTGATCCTGGAGCACAAAAGCAGTGTTAAGTCGCTGGGGTATATTTGTAGCAATAGCCAAAAATACATTGTATGGGTCAAAATTATCCATTTTTCTTTTATGCCAAAAATCATTAGGACATTATGTAGAGATCATGTTCCATGAAGATATTTTGTAAATTTCCTACCGTAAATATATCAAAACTTCATTTTTGATTAGTAATATGCATTGCTAAGGACTTCATATGGACAACTTTAAAGGCGATTTTCTCAATATTTTGATTTTTTTTGCACCCTCAGATTCCAGATTTTCAAATAGTTGTATCTCGGCCAAATGTTGTCCAATCCTAATAAACCATACATCAGTGGAAAGCTTGTTTATTCAGCTTTCATCTGATGTATAAATCTCAATTTCGAGAAATTGACGCTTAAAGGAACACTCCACTATTTTTGAAAATAGGCTCATTTTCCAACTCCCCTATAGTTAAACAGTTGAGTTTTACCGTTTTCGAATCCATTCAGCCGGTCTCCGGGTCTGGCGGTAGCACTTTTAGCTTAGCTTAGCATAGATCATTGAATCTGATTAGACCGTTAGCATCTCGCTCAAAAATGACCAAAGAGTTTCTATATTTTTCCTATTTAAAACTTGACTCTTCTGTAGTTACATCGTGTACTAAGACCGACGGAAAATGAAAAGTTGCGATTATGTAGGCTGATATGGCTAGGAACTGTAATAATCAAGGAACTTTGCTGCCGTACGATGGGTATGATATTAATATCATGCAATGATATTACGCAGCGCCTGAAAATAGGCTTATTGGACTGTGCTCGTGGGTTTCGCATATGGATCTGCTTCCTAATCACCAGATCCGGCGCCCGCTCTCGGGGTTTCGGAAGCCCGCGCTGCGGTCCTTCCCACCGGAGAGAGGGCGCGACGCTCCGCCTGTCTTTCTCCGAGGAGATTGATACGGAGGGCGTCAAAGAGCTCGCCAGTTGCCCAAACATCAGTTACACAAGCATATTATGCCTGATATTATAATGAGCAGCATTAATAGGGAGCGGAGCTCGCGCAGTAGCGGCGGATTGTGTTTTTTCCCGCTGTTAAGCGCTCCGCTCTCGTCGGGCACGCTCCGAGGAGTGTGTCCGTGCCTGTGATCTTGCGATTGCGGTCCCGCTGCTGCTGAGGCACGGCGGCGACTGAGAACGCGGAGATCGCACATGATCTAGCAGACGGGTTGGAGACGGCTCTTCCTATCTCCACCCGTGTTCGCTAGATCTAGAGCTCGTTCTCGGGGCTTGGAAGCCCGCGCTGCGGCCCTCTTTCTCTGAGGAGATTGATGTTGTTTGTGTGACTGAGTGGCTCGCCCGCAGCGCATATATTACATCATTTCGTTTTTTGATGTGAATCTTACTACACTAGACCGTATTTACTCGTCTGGTTGTTTGATTGCATTTAATTCTGAGGAATAAAATGAAGTATTTGTCTGACTATGAGAAGTTAGATATACAGGGGCTCTTGGGATATAAATTTCTCGAGTGAGAGCACGCATTAACCTCTCTTCCTCTGAGGAGGTTGAGGCGCTCAGCAGGGGCTGCTGGGCGGGAGCGTTCCCAACCTACCGTGTTCCAGCCCCTCATTCTGGGGGCCTCACTTCTCGTACTCCGCAGAGTCTAGAGTCAGAGTGGCGCTCCCAGGCCGAAGGCTTCTAGCAGAAGGCGGGTCTGCGGACCGTCATTCTCGCTGGATAGTCTTCGTCGTAAATGTCCTGACGCCTAAAGCCTAGGACTTTTTGAGGGCCAGCTCCCTCTGGGGAAGAGGGAATTACACTACACGGTGCCCGTCTCTCCTCAGTGCCCTCAGGAGGTCGGCTTGCCAACCCTGCCGTGTTCCAGGGCGCAGCAGTCTCCGGCAAGCGCTTCTCTCAGTTACCGCCCGGAAACGTAGCGGTACTAAGAGGCTTGCTACCTCTACGGAGGTATTTAGATGGGCTGTGGTCTAGTCTTCCTAGCAAGACGAGGTGGGTCTGAGGGCCGTCGTTTTCAATAGGAGACTTCAGCTATGAGAGTCCTGATGCTGTGGCTCAGGACCTCGGAGGGCAGGCCCCTCTGGGGAAGAGAGGTTCACACCGCATTACGTCCACGCCCCTTACCTTTGTTAGGTTTTACGAGCTAGACATGCGAGCCACTCCCGGCTCTTCCGTTCTCTCGCCCTAGTTGTGCAGTCTTCCACACAAGGCAGAGACTTGGAAGTCTGGCGGCGTGGGCATTCTCGTTCCCCTAGCGTTTCCGACGCAGCTCGAGTTCCTGAAGAGGAACGTCTCAGGTTACGTATGTAACCCTAGTTCCTCGAGGGAACGAGACGCTGCGTCTCTGTGCCATACTTCCGGCGTCCCTGCCGGCGCTTGCTTCATTCCTAGAAGCTGACGCTGGCTCCGCCGCACGTGCTTTTATAACTTCCTGGTCATGACGTCACCCGTCCGTGATGTCCCGCTCAGCTATTGGACTGATTTCACATGTTATTCAGAGCGTGGTCACAGAAGGCGTTCCCCTAGCGTTTCCGACACAGCGTCTCGTTCCCTCGAGGAACTAGGGTTACATACTTAACCTGAGACGTTTTCTTGTGTTTATTTATTGCAGTTTATTTGGTGCTTTATAAGGAAAGAGACCTGTCACAGGTGGTCTCTGCTTAAAGATGAATGTGGATCTGCAGACTTCCAGGTTCTGACAGTTTCATTCACAGTACATATCACAGAAACCTGAAGGACTTAAACCATGAGATTTTATCTAATTTTTTCGGTGTTCCCTTTAAACAGTACAATAGCACTGTTTAATTTCCAATGACTTCAATTCGAAAGGATAGCAAAACTTTCTAGTATATACTGTATAGCCTTTGTACTCTATTAAACACCAAAATGCATAGATTAATTACATTTGATTGTTTTAAACATTATCATTAATCATATTTAATGTCCAGTTCCTCACTGAATAAACAAACCTCGACATCTGGATTTGAGATGTTCAAAAGCTCTAGTATTGTGCTGGGAATCTTATGAGATCACTAAAGTATTGAATCCCATAATGTTTTGGATTCTGAATCAACTGAACTGCAAATGTCATGTGACTAATGACATAGCACTACAGGAAAATGACGCCACGACAACGCTGATTGACTGATGTCACCACACAAATGCTTCACTCGCGACTATCCTGAGCTGTGATATCAAAGGCAGCAGACAGGAACAATATAAATTCATTTCATGCTTTTAAGAGCCCAACAAAAACAAACCAGGCTCTGGCAAAAGTCCTACTATACTATAATGAAATATTGAATGCGTGGCTGCTTTTGAATGGCTGACACTGGAGAAAGATGCCTTTTAGATCCAGATGATGTAATTTCATCTTAATGACATCTAGCCGCTGTGTTGATAGAGAACATGCTCTACCACATTTCCTCCCAAAAAAGTTGTGTGTAACCATTTAGTCTTCATTACCATCTCCAACTACTATAAATACATTCATCTCTGCATCCTGTAGGCCTGTCCAGCACAGAGGAAAGATCTGTTTGCATTTAAACAAGAGTAAAATGGCTATCTTCTGTGGTGAAAAAAAGAGAAAATCTCATTTACACCTTAGGTAGTTTCATGCTGAAGAAACTTTTGTCTTTTTGAGTGTTTTATTAAACAAGCCGGCTAAAGAGTCACTCATCAGTGAATCAGACTACAGTGGTCACGCTGTGCAGTATGTTTTTTTTTTTTTTAGCTCAGTTGAATGACCTACTGTCTTGACATTATTTTGCAGTACCCAGTCTTTTGTATTTCGTCACATACAACTCACACTGAAAGCTCACGACTCATATATAATTTATTTTGCCATAGCGCTGAATTTGTGTTGCCAAGCTAAAGGCGGTCACTCACAGACACCAGTCAGATGGACGTCACTGAATCAGGCTAATGGTTCATTGAGTTTAACCAAATTTCTCCTCTCTTGCTTTCTTTCTCTACTTTCTGATGGCTTTGCATCTGTTATATAGCATATGTGATATGCTAAATCAAAAACTTCTTGGTGGACATATTAGAGTATATGACTTAAACAAAATCAGGGGAAAGACTAAGTTAATACTTGCTATGTAGATGCACTACAAGGGTGCAATTGCTTGTTTAAAAATACAGTAAAAACAGTAAAATTGTGAAATACTATTACAATTTAATATAACTGTTTTCTATTTGAATGTATTTTCTTTCTATCAACATGAAATTTAGGTTATACAGTATGAAAAGAACCGACAAAGGAATGCTAGATCAAAGGGCTATATATACAAAAGAAAAAGGAAACTAAATTAGAAACAGGTGATACTAGAAGCAAAAAAAAAAAAGAAAAAAGAATAGAAGCAATGGAAATATAATACAAACTAAAAGTCTTTAGAAACACAAACTAAACATAAGTCACTTTTAATCATTTTAATGTATCCTTGCTGAATAAAAGTAATAAAAATAATTTCTTAAAAAAAAAAAAAAAAAAACTTACTGACCCCAAACTTCAGAATGGTAGTACATGTATTCATGATTAAAAATTTTCAAATAAAGAAATTATGCTATGGTAGATATTTTTGTTTTCATGCTATGGCTCAAACACTAAAGTGTGGTGATTGTAACACCAAGGGCATGGGTTTGATTCCCAGGGAATACTAGAACTGTTAAAATGTAAAATGCCTTGAATGAAAGTTTCTGCCAAATGCATGACAGTAAATGTAAACAATAGATCTCACAAGATAATTTAATCATATAGTGCATAGCAGGAAGAAAGAAAAAAAGCAGCCACATAAACCATTAGATGTAGAAGAGTTAACAGAATGAGAAATTCTCTGTGAACTCCTCTGGCTCTCAAAGGATCGTGTGAATCTGGCCGTGAATTTATCTCACTGTATGTGTGGTGGTGTGGAAAAATCATAACCAAAGGTTTGCCCTGCAGCATATATGCCATTAGTGGCACAAACAAACTCTCTAGGGAGAAGTGACGTGCTTGTAAGGGCTTTTACTCTATAGTATCAGAGTCTTTGCCTCTTATGCTACTGTAGAATTGACAAATTGATCAGTGCTGCATTCAGATTTGAAGTGGGAAGTTGATATTTTTTTTGACATTTTATCATTTTTGAGACAGGAGCATGATTTCATTGTGATCATTTTCAATATTGTACGTTGTAGTGTCTGTCCAAACAAACAAAATATATGTGTGCTAAAACTAGATATGAAAATATGATGAATATTTAATGACATCACATTGACAGTTGTATTATACTGGTTCTAGTAGTTTGATGTGAGCTTACAGACAACAATTCTAACTAACAACTAGCACACCATCTCATTATGACATGGTGCTGTATGTTAAACTCTATTTGCAAACACTGTTATCAAACAGGTGATTTTCCCAGATCAGAGTTAGCAAAAAACTTTAAGAACTTAAGTTGTAAACTTAAAAACTTCCTTCCAGTTGTAATAATATAAAGCATAAAGAAATCTTGAGAATATAACCTTCATCTTCTTGCAGTTGTACACTCAAAATAATGACGTCTCACATGAAGTCTATAACTGCAGATGACTTCTGCAGTGAGATTTGTGGTCCATGCTACAGGGCCCCTGCTGGGCTTTCCAGATCTCTGTTCATATTTTCCCACTTTCTGCTAGTCGTCCTCAGTTCAAATGGAACTTTAGGAACACAACAGTTGAAAATAGAGAAGCCGCTGAGATGTCACAGAAATAATTTACTGAGTCACTGTTCTGGAACGATCTTCTGCTCCGATGATTCCTCTTAACATTGAGCTAAATTTGATAAATCATGAATGTATTTATTTGGCAATCCTTCAGGATTACAAGATTTGCACAGCATGTAGTGTATATGAGATAAAAATGCCAAGTGTAATGTTCCACATCTGATCTGCATGTCAAGAAAGTTAGACTGATTCACATTCTGAGTATTTTACCTTTTCTTTCTCAGTGGGCCAAAGGGAAATGAGTATAGAGTGAGTATAGAAGTCAATAGAATGAGTATAAAAAATCTTCCAGACCATTTCAAGTTCCTTGTAATAGAACTGGCTTCTTCTTGTTCAGTTCACTTCTTCTTGGCAGGCTAGGTGATTTGGTTCAAAAACATTTTAGGGGACACAAAGTCAAAAGTCTCTAAAAAATTTCAGGATAAACAAGTCTCGTATAAATGGCTGAAAAAACCTACCTAAAAACCTAAGACTGATGATTTCTTAAAAAACATCCAAATTCATTATATTAATATCTGAAAATGGTATATTTAAAAACAGCGACTTGCAACAGCCTGGTCTCATCAGCTAGTGTCTCTTCTAACATGGGGCCCAAAAGTTCTAAAAGGTCTTCATTGGTGAGCGAAGTATCATGTGACAATAACAGATTTTTAATAGAGAAAGCAGCTGACAGACTTAGGAAACATATGATTTAATTAGATGAAATAAAGGTCATGCTGCAAAAGTAAACTGCATCCATCCTGAAAAGGACAGGAGAAATAACGCGTCAAAAATTTGTTTTCAGCAGACATCATACACAAAACTTCATACAAATCTAATCTGATGTTTCAAGGAACCTGACAAGCCATCAGCAAAATCTGACAGTCAGATGAAACCTCTTTATTTCCCCTCGATTGAAAGGGTCGCTACAGTATCGTATTTGGCCTCAAGTTATTCAATAACCTAATAAATTGCCTTCTGGAAATTGTAATAAGCTGTTTCACTTGAAGGTTTTCCCATTATTACAGTGTAACTATGCACCTGTAATTGCTTTATTTGTATTTATCATCTTTCTGTCATTGTTTTACAGGGAACTTATTTGTGGTGAGCCTGGCAGTAGCTGACCTGGTGGTAGCGGTCTATCCTTATCCTCTCGTGCTGGTCTCCATTGTCCATAATGGATGGAATTTGGGATTCGTCCACTGCCAGATCAGTGGATTCCTGATGGGATTGAGCGTGATTGGATCTATATTTAACATCACTGGCATTGCCATCAATCGCTATTGCTATATTTTGGTTCAAAAACATTTTTTGTTATGCTGGTTGAAAGTCTCTTTACATCCCGAAAGCAATCACTAAGTTAAGTGGTCTAAATTATGTCACCTGTGGAAGGTGTAGGACCATAGAATGTTCGTCCAGTCATATCCCTCGGTCCGAGAGCTATCAGCGACAAGAACTCACTTTGCTACGTCCTTCTCATCTGGATACTGACTGTGGTCGCTATAGTGCCAAACTTTTACGTCGGCTCCCTGCAGTATGACCCCAGGGTCTTCTCGTGTACATTTGCGCAGTCGGCCAGCTCAGCGTACACCATCGCCGTCGTGTTCTTCCATTTCATTCTTCCAATCATGATTGTGACGTACTGCTACCTGCGGATCTGGATCTTGGTGATCCAGGTGAGGAGACGCGTCAAACCTGAGTTCCGGCCCAAACTCACGCCACACGACGTAAGGAACTTCGTTACCATGTTTGTGGTGTTCGTTCTTTTTGCCATCTGCTGGGCCCCTCTCAATTTCATCGGCTTGGCGGTCGCTATAAACCCCGGGCGGGTTGCGCCTCTCATCCCAGAGTGGTTTTTTGTATCCAGTTATTTCATGGCCTATTTCAACAGCTGCCTTAATGCTATAGTCTATGGACTGCTGAACCAGAACTTCAGACGAGAATACAAAAAAATTATTATCTCACTCTGTACTGCGAGGATGTTCTTCCCAGAGAGTTCAAATGATGCTGCGGACCGGATCAAAAGCAAGCCATCCCCTTTAATGACAAACAACAACCAAGTCAAAGTAGATTCGGTATGAAAACACCTAAAAGGACACTGTGAACAAAAACCAAATAAGCATTTCAGCTGCTTTCAGAACCGATACTTATAACCTGAATACAGGTGTATGGTTTTCTTGTACCTGTTGCTTTTACAAGAAGGTGCATTGCAAATATCTGTGGCTAAATGGTCTCAGTGTTTACAAGTTCATAATGTTAGATCCATTCATTTTTTCAGAACATCATAAAATTAATGCTGCAAAATCAGGCACACACTGTCGTACAGTACATGAATAACAAGGTGTCAACTGAGCAGATCAGTAGCCCTTAATCCTGGTATGTGCTCAACAATATAATTTATGATCATTATCATTTAGGTTTAGTTATTTTCTGATGTTGTTAAGAAGCTGTCTGCAGCGCATGCCAAATAATGCATTTGCAAAATAATAATTTGTTCATTGTACTCAAGCATATTTTTTCTAGGTAACCTGGTTTTAATTGGTAAGACAGCCAGTGCAGGTCAAATAATGCAATCAACAGTATTTTTCCCATATTTGAAAGCAAATGTCTTTAGGTACCTATGACAGATTTAAAATTGGGTTCATGTAAATGTAGGCAAGTTCTTAAAGGAATAGTTCACCCAAAGATGATAATTTATCCACCCTCATGTCATTCTGTATGATTTTCTGCAGAACACTGAAATTTTGAAGATTGATTCTGTCCATACAATGAAAGTGGGGTCCAAAAACAACACTGGACTACACTGACTTTTATTGTTTGGACAATTTTTTTTGAGTAAATAATGACAGTTTTAATTTTTGGGTCAACTTTCCCTTTGAATGGTCACTGTAGCATCTGTGTAACTGCATATCTTATGAAATGTGACGTGTCAAATTCTAAAGGATTTCAGACATTAATGTTCCTAAACAGGTTCGTCTTATTCATCTGTTACAGCACCTATGATTTATTTATTCATCAGATTGCATTGCTATACTGCAATGGAGTGCATTTAATGATAAGCAATACAAGTCTAATTTTAAACAACTTTGGGTTAATTCAGGATAATTGGGCCATATTTCCCAGTCATCTCAATGGCAAAAAGTGTCCCAATTTACCTGAATTCAGCCCAACCATATTCTGGCATACAGTAGATCAAATTCCATGTACTACTATAAACCACCTTTATATGTTCAACACAGTATCTTACTTTCTTGTTTACAACATAAAAACCAACAAAATATAGCATATTTGCTTGTCCATACTTGAATTTTTCAATGTTAATAAACAGTGCTGAATGAACTGAGATGAAAACAATACGTATACATGCTTAAAAGCTACAGAAGAGGAAAAATGGGCACACTACTTTCCATCCTTTTATTATTGTATTTTAATGTTGGTTGAGACTTGAAGTTTCATTAAAACAACATTAAACAGTGTTAAGCAGGTTGCGATGCTACTAACTTAAAAAAACATACCATCTGATAATAAATATAGAAAGATACTGCCTCCTCAAATAGCTTGATGTAGCTACTTTTTGTTTGAAGCTGGTTGTGCAATTATGTTTTGCTTCACACTTCAAGTATATTTTGTAAAACCTTGTAGCTTGAGAATCTAAAGGTTCAAATTTGCTTCCTCAACACTGACATTATGACAATTATGATCTCATGAATATGTGGCATCATTCTAATGGATTATCAAGACGTTCAAAGATTAAACGCATATCCAAATCCCAGGAATAATAAAGCCTCAGTGTTTTTGTTGGACACTCTCCATGAAGACAGAACATCCATTCATTTATGAAACAATCCTACTGGTGGTCTTAATACACACTGATGTGCATCCTGTTTGCTGCTATTCAAGCTTTCCAAATTCCAGCATACCACATAATGAGCGTTGACAACTCACATATATATATATTTTTTTTTTTTTACCCTAGAAACACTTATCAAGCACATTCGCATACATGAGCCTGTCACAATGTGATTCATTCAGCTCTTTCCATGCATAGAGTTTGAGCAGAATCATGCAATGCTATTTAAGAGCAAAGCAGAGATTGCTTGCATTGACCTGCTTCCATGCCCACGGATAGTTATTTCTGGACATTCGTCGAAAAGTGTCTTTTAAACGGTGAAAGCTTAAAGGGGTCATATGATGCGATTTAAATTCAACACTTTCAATTTCAAATGTTACAAGCTCTTGGTGCATAAAGAAGATCTGTAAAGTTGCAAAGACTAAAGACTCAAATCCAAAGAGATATTCTTTATAAAAGTTAAGAGTCAACCACACCTACCTAAAACGGCTCGTTCTAACACGCCCCCACATGTCTACGTCACGATGTGGGAAGATTTGCATAACACCGCCCAAATGTTCACGCAAAGAAAGAAGACGTAACTTTTATTCTCGCTGTAGTATTGTAG
>NW_015639782.1:1111443-1112265 GCF_001515625.1 Sinocyclocheilus rhinocerous | reverse complement strand
AGGTATTCGGCCAATCACAACGCATTGGATAGCTGGCCAATCACAGCTCACCTCGCTTTTTCAGACCGATGAGCTTTGTAAAAATCGATGCTTTTCAGAAAGGTGGGGCATAGAGGACAAACAATAATGTACAGTATGTGGAAAATAATGTGTTTTTTTAAGCTTAAACCGCATAAACACATTTCATTACACCAAATACACAAAATAATGTTCTTTTTAGCAACATCATATGACCCATTTAAGTAATTACGCATGTCTCTGCACGGACCTGACGAGGGATCGGTTGCCTTTGAGAACCCCCACCCCTTCTTTTCCCGGGCGACTCAAATCAGTGTCTCTTCCCCTACTCTTCATTTTAATGAACTTGAACAGATTAAATAAGATCTTGGATAGAGTAACCATAGAGTAACCACCCCCATCTACTGAGGATTTATAGATTTATTTTTTTGGATTACATTTAATCTCAAACTGATTCTCAGTGGAGGGACTGAAGAGGTGACGAGACAGTCCCCACCTCCACACGCAAGTGAAAAGAAGCTTGATTAAACAATTTCCACAATACACTGCTAATATAAAAAAAACAATACTGGTGAAATACAAATGATGGTAATTTTTACAGCATATCATGCCAAAAAAGAAATATGAGGTGGCACATGTTGAGTTTATTACATACTGAATTAAATAATGTCCCCATCCTTTGTTAGGTAAGTTAAAAATGTGCTTCATGCAGTAACATTTTAATGGACTGATTTGAAACTGAAATCAAAAATATTATTTAATATGGTTGAATCAACCTGACTTCTTAAGGTTACACCAGTGAAA
>NW_015639782.1:1098597-1108528 GCF_001515625.1 Sinocyclocheilus rhinocerous | reverse complement strand
TGGGGCATAGAGGAGAAACAATAATGTACAGTATGTGGAAAATAATGTGTTTTTTTAAGCTTAAACCGCATAAACACATTTCATTACACCAAATACACAAAATAATGTTCTTTTTAGCAACATCATATGACCCATTTAAGTAATTACGCATGTCTCTGCACGGACCTGACGAGGGATCGGTTGCCTTTGAGAACCCCCACCCCTTCTTTTCCCGGGCGACTCAAATCAGTGTCTCTTCCCCTACTCTTCATTTTAATGAACTTGAACAGATTAAATAAGATCTTGGATAGAGTAACCATAGAGTAACCACCCCCATCTACTGAGGATTTATAGATTTATTTTTTTGGATTACATTTAATCTCAAACTGATTCTCAGTGGAGGGACTGAAGAGGTGACGAGACAGTCCCCACCTCCACACGCAAGTGAAAAGAAGCTTGATTAAACAATTTCCACAATACACTGCTAATATAAAAAAAACAATACTGGTGAAATACAAATGATGGTAATTTTTACAGCATATCATGCCAAAAAAGAAATATGAGGTGGCACATGTTGAGTTTATTACATACTGAATTAAATAATGTCCCCATCCTTTGTTAGGTAAGTTAAAAATGTGCTTCATGCAGTAACATTTTAATGGACTGATTTGAAACTGAAATCAAAAATATTATTTAATATGGTTGAATCAACCTGACTTCTTAAGGTTACACCAGTGAAATTTTTTTTTTAAAGGTCTGGGATCAAGGTTTGGCTTGTTGGCATGATACACTAAGCCCCTGCTGGTAGATGCTGGTAACTACACACTTGACAGCAATTAAAAATCAACTGAGTTTTCAGACAAAATCATGTTTTTAAATGAATAATATTTCATAGAATAATAGATGCTTTACCCCCTTTTTGTAATGGTTCTTAAAATTATGAAATAAACAATGTACAATACTTTTTATTGTAAGGCAAAATGAATTGGGTAAAATGTTTAAATAATAGATATCACCATACTTCCCTAGTTGATCACAGTACAATAAGACAATTGATTTGTATTACAAGTTTCTGAAATGTTGATTGAATATGCAAATGACACACTGTGTAATTAAAAATGCAGTAAGTTGCATATAATATCAGATCAGAAATCTGAAAACTGGATCAAGCCACGATCAAAATTCTCAAAACAGGGCATTTTGGATAATTCTTTTCATCACTCCATAAATCACAAAATAAAAAAAATTCCACGTCTGTAGGAATAAAATTATATATAAACCAGGCAAATACCATATATGAACAAACGCCTCTGTAAAAACTTTCAGTATATAGATAGGTGAAGTCGACATTTCTAGCTCAGTGCAGGAGAAAAAAAGGGTTTTTAAAGATATGATTTTTAATTGAAATCTACAGATGGAAGAAGAAGAAGTGCAAAAAAACAAATGCTTAAATGAGTATTTTGGATGTTTTCTTTCAACTACTCTAAAAGAAGCCCAAAATCTCAATATTGATCAGTGCACCAGCGCAAAAAAAAAAGGCCTTACAATGAATATTCTACACTATAAAACACTATTAAAATATTTATAGAATATATACAGTACTTGATATCAGAGCTCAAGTTAGTCACCAATAAAGGTCCTTACTGACATGTTCTTGTGGTGCTCAGTCTTTTCATTGATTTCCTACAGCTTCAGAGTGATTAGTCACATGGCACTTAAAGTTCAGGTAATTGGCTCTAAAACTTCTGCAGTCCCATGAGCAAAGACTGAGATATTCATTTAATACCTCCCTGGACAAGTCAAGTACAGTAGAAATGGTTCCTTAAGGTATCTATGACACATTTTCACTTTTTTAAGTAGTCTGGATTAATATTGAGGTGATCGTTTTCCTTAGCAGTAGCAAGGTCAAGCATCTTGTGACCTTCTGCATTTGAGCATTTGTCCCTGTGCACTGACAATCCTAGAGTAGCTCTGTGAAGTGCCAACATGCCACACGGACCTGCGTGTCTGTCGACAAAGTGAACTTGTTTTCCCTTCAGGCCCGGGAGTGCTGCTGTTGAGTGGGATTCACCAGAGAGACTCGACTGTGAACCTGCTCAAGTCCAGAGCTCAGCAGTTTGATAGAGCCCACTGTTTATGTGCGTTCAGGCGAGGTAAATGAGGGCCTTGCGTTTGCGTGCGCGCATGTTTGTGTGTCTGTCTGCAGAGTCAAGATTCTGCTATCAGCAAGTCTCAGTCCGACGTGAAGACATTGGACAGCTGAAGGAACAATGGATTACTATTCCACAGAGCAGAAAACATAATTGAGTTAGCAGCATTTACATTTTGCGTTTGGCTATAGAGAGGGGTTTCATAAAGTCATGTTGTGTTAGGCTCTCGAGGATTTCAAATCTGCTCTTTATCTTGAAGCCTAAACTGCGGATGGAGCCTCTTTCTGGGCATATGCAAGAAACAAGTGTGAAATTAAATTACATTGCTGTTATTTCACAGTTAAATGCTTGCATTTGGAATTCCTCCCTTAAAGAAACAATAATGTACAGTATGTGGAAAATAATGTGTTTTTTTAACTTTAAACCGCATAAACACATTTCATTACACCAAATACACCAAATAATGTTCTTTTTAGCAGCATCATATGACCCCTTTAAACTCTCTGCATTTACCGTGAAAACAATAACATTCCTTTCGGTCTGGTAACTGCACTGAAAATGTGAACGGAAATATATTACAGTATTGTTAAGCTAGTCATAAATATGCAATATATCTGACATAACCATTAAATTAAACAAGGTATGCTAGAAGATTTGCCTTGCTTTTTGTGTATGTTACTGAATATCGATTGACATGTTGAGAATTAATATTTATTTGTTTGTTTGTGCTATTTTAATAATAATAATAACAACATAATACAAATAATATGAATTATTATTATAACTATTTTTAATAATAATGATTACATTTTGAAAAACATTTGGGTTAAACAAAGTTTTTAAATTCCATTGAAAACCACATTACAACTGCAAACACATTACTTTTCAGGTTTAGTTTCACAGAAACAAGTGCTGTATTCATGAAATGAAGTGTAAACAATCATCAATCAAGAACAATCTTCTTTAATTTCACAGTGCTTCAAAGCCAATATTTGTCTAGTTTCTTTTGCGCAGTAGAGGAGTGAGCACAGCACGTGAAAACAAACTTACTCTTTCATTGTGGTGCAGAGAACACACAGATTTTTTTCATATGAAAATATTACAATGTTCTATTGATTTTTCAACTCTGACCTATCCAGGACATGAATAGTGTTTCTCAGCAAGTAAACACAATCCAAATGAATTATTTAATATCTTTACACAAGGATATTTGCTGTTCCTTGTTGTGTGAACTGGAGCACATATAAGTCATTGTGGTTAACACACTGTGCGGATCAAGCAGAGGCAGTCATCTCTAATGCCATCTGGTGATGTTAACAGAACGGCTGGGAAATTCTCTACAATGGCCACGTGGAAGCCAAAGGTCCAGCAGATGCTCATCTGACCTCAAAGTGAAATGATTCGATTGAACATTCTGAGAAGAACAACTGGACAATTCTCAGAACAACAAGGTTCTACTAGGCAGATGTTAATAACCTTTAATCGAGCGGCTTCAGAACTAAATCTGCCATTTGCTTCATGAAATGATCTGCAATAAAGTATAGACATTCCAGCAAAATGCTTGTTCTTGATGTTCTTAATTTTGTGTTCAAAATATATAAGGTGGAATTAAGATCACTTGAAGTCTTCTTTATTGAACAGCTCATGCCTTATGTTTGGTCACACGTTCACTACAAAGCGTGTAGTCTTCTTAAACCAGACATTACATTATTTAGAAACAGCAGCAGTCATATTTCATTTATCACTGTATATTTTTAGATCTGCACACAATGTGCCTGCATAACAATTTAATTGGGCCAAACTGGAGAAATATGCTCTCAACTTAAAGACTTAACAAAAAACAAACAAATATATACAGTGGACAGTGGACACTGTTCCACAAGTCTGAATGTTCTTGCAATAGATACAAAATGGAACTAATGTTGTGATCCCTTTTTGATATTACCTTAAATCAGCTGGTCTGAAGGGAATTTTTTTGTGGATGCTGGTTTTCTTCAAGTTCACACAGGTGTCCTATTGGAGTAACCACAGTTGTTGTTAATCACACTAACTTGATTTGTTATCATTCAAAACCAAGTGTTTATGTGCTATCTTTCTTAAAAATAAAAAAACATTTTATGCAGCATTTTTAAATTAAGGACAGTAAGCAAGCACGTGCACACATAGACATCAAAGGGGGCTTGAGCACCTGCCCTTTTTCTTCCTTGAGAGAAAGTGCCCTTTTTACTGGGGAGTGTTTTTCAATTTTTTTATTTAATGAACATATGTATATATGTGCACGTGTGTGTTTGCGCACAGCTTTCCCTGTCAAACAAATAAAAAATCAAAATATCAGGTCAGGTCAGGAAATGTTAAGACTCGCGTGTCTCTGCAGCACAGCAGTGTTGCACACATTGATCAGCTGCACATCACTGACAGATTGAAATTGAAACAAAATAAAGTAATAAACCCTTTGCTTCAAAACCCGTAACGTTAAAGGGGTCATATGTATTCCCTCAGCGACCAGCACAGATCAGCTCTAGGCATGACAAAGCGGATATCGTCCTCTTTTGGAAGACCAAACAAAGTAGTTTCGCTTTCACAACGAAGCACACAGCGTCTTCACGACATGGCTGCAGCGTCAACAATACTACAGTGAGAATAAAAGTTACGCCTTCTTTCTTTGCGTGAACATTTGGGAGGCGTTATGCAAATCTTCCCAGATCGTGAAGTAGGTATGTGGGGGCGTGTTAGAACGAGCCGTTTTAGGTAGGCGTGGTTAACTCTTCATTAGCATTTTACCGTTTCATTTGAGAAAACTACCGTCATATCACATACACAGCAGCTGCAAGTTCTTCACGGCAACCCGTCAAAATAAAAGTTTAGTTTAACGTTAAGAAACTGTCCGAATATATTACTATTTAGCAGTCTTAAGACTCAATGCTACTACTGCAAATAAATATTAATAAATCGTTATTTTTAAAGGAATAATCACATCCGTTTTCTTTTTAATTTTAACAATAGACTTAAAAAATTTAAAGGGTTTAATTTTCATTTGATTAGGATAAATTAAATTAATGTTTTATGCCTTCATCTGATTACCAGAAAAATTAAGAACATTTTATAGGGCCCTATTATTGTTTAAAAAAGGACCCTATACAAAAAAAGAATAGGTTTAAAATACAGGCATGTGGTTCTTAATTTCTTTTTATTAATTCACCATTTGTAAACTGATGTTTACTGTTCATTTTTTAGAAATATCAATAGCATTTGTATTAAAACTATATTCACTGAATGTAATCAAAAAATCGAGAATTGAATCGAATGGAGAGCTTGCGAATCGAAATCGAATCGAATCGGGACATCTGAATCGATACCCAGCCCTAATTTTAAGGCAACGGGTTTCCTCAATTTTTTTAAGTAGTCAACTGATCGTTTTTTACAGTGCACCAAAATATAAAATAGAGCTCTTATCAGTGCCAACTTTTAAAATCTACTAATCATTTCATTTCCTACTTTGTGCGCACAGGAACCGTAAAGAATGTGTTTGAATAAACTACCACTGAAAGAAGGATTGTGTTATCTCCATGTATGACTAAACAGCTATTGCTTTAGGCTTTTGTAGACCTGCTAATAACGAAGTCAAATGGTTTTACAGAGAAATCCCGAATAATGCAAATGTCAGGGGTTAATTAATATTCAAATAAAGCATATTGACAGATTTTCTCTCTATAAATAGCATAACACACAAGTGTTATTTATAGGGCCGGGCCCGAGAATGCTTCCACATGACACACGAGGCTTACATATCTCCAAATAAAGCAAGCCGGATAATCAGTTGGAGAGAATGAGATGTCAGGAGTGACAAACTGCTTCTTGAATTAATAGGGACTTTAAATATGCACCATTTAGTGCCATTCAAAAAATCTTTTTTGAACAAAGGGGGGTGATAAAGAAAGGAAATTATTAATATTCCGGCTTATAGGGCTTATTTATCAATGACAAAATGTCAAAATGACAAAATGCGTACAGTATGTGTTCATATCCCTTTTCCCAGTGAGCACTGCTACTGGCGATGCACATTCAGTATGAATAGTTGAAAAACCTTTTTTGAGTGTTAACACACGTGTTCACCTCCATGTCCCAGGGACACGGGCGTGAAGTTTCGGTTGGAGTGGAATCTGACGTGTGGCCAGCAGCTCATGTTCACAAGGACAGACTACAGACAAGTGAGTTTACACATTAAATGTCATATACTAGTGCAATAAATAAAAATTAATTGGAACTAAATGATATTCTCCAGTGCTAAACTAATGAGCTTTTTATTTTTAATCATCCATCTGCCTCAGTTTTTAATTAATGGGCTGGGCTGAGACAATTCCCATCAAAACCTCTCTCAACAGTGCTGATTTGGATTTTCTTTACCTTTTTAGTTTAATGAATCTACTGCCTCTAAGATTAAGTACTGAGATAATAAGCTAATGGTTATAGTTTGGTAATAGGTAATGGTTATAGTTTAGGATGAATTCATTTCAGCCAGAAATGTAAGTTTAGTGTTACAACATTATTTCCAATTAGGGAAGCTGTGCACAAACAACTGCGTATGTAAAGCAGAGTTTTAAACAGAAAATGTGTTCGCGCCTCAAATAATAATATACTGCTTTGTGGCACTGTTAAACTGCATGAAATTGCAATTAATCAGAAGATGTAACTCCTGATTGGAGTTGAACTCTGAATAAAATGGGAAAATAAGTGTTAAGGCTTTACAAGTCATACCACATGCTGCTAGTGGTGACGTGACCCAAATAACACTAATTTTACAATGAAAAATACTCATTTTGGCATTGCTGAAAAATGTAGAACATTGCGGGAACTGTGCCAAAAGATAATACGACCCTGAATAATGCAACCCTGAATTTCTGAACCCTTCTTTCTAGGAGGAATATGTAAATAATCACTTTACGTTCTGTAGTGGCACATATTTACATTTCATTAAAACTTTGTGTTAAACAAAACAGATTTCATAATGAATTCCCAATGTTTTGTTCTGGAAATGCAGCACCTCTGCTTATAATATAACGAGCAGGTTTGAGGAGAGCAACTTTGGAACGCTGTGAATTGAAGCTAAATTATAAGGGAGAACACAGAATCCTTAATATGCCTAGATATTGTGTTTATTTAAGCTTTTCTTTAAATTATATTCAAGGAAATAAAATTAATCAATAAAACAACACACCATGTCCTTGACCTTGTTCTTTGTTTTTCTTTTCTACCAGATAATTTAACCAGATATAAATGCTTCATATTACAGCAAATGTCATTTCCACCACTATTCATTCTGAGCTGGAATTGACAGTGATGGAAATGTCATTCAGATTTTTAAATGAAATTACAAACTTTTTTTTTCTAGCTATAGCATTTTATTTGATCATTTATTTTGTATTCTAAATGCACGCAATAAAATAAAAACAAAAAAAAAAATAACTAAATTACAGCACAGCACAAATATATCATTTCTTTATTTTTTCTTTAATAAAAACTGGTGGAAATGCATTATAAGGTAGGCATAACTTAAAATGTATATAAATCATTTTCACACAATAAATACTGAAATGGTATTGATTTATTTAACTCGTAATTAATTATAATTAATATTGTTACAATGTAATGATTATTATTTTTATACTGTAAAACTGAAAGTCAAGAAGGGAACAACAAATAACTGTAAAAACAATCATTTTTCAAAGTTGTGCATAAAACTCACTACAAGAAAATACTTAAATTTTTCTACTTAAACTTCACATTTGATTCAATTACGTGCCGCTTCTTTGTAATTGTTTGTTAAATTTACTAGCAATTTCTAAGTGAAAATTGCTCTACATACAAGGAATTTAACTAAAAATAAATAGTGAAGGCATGAAGTTTCATTTTAAAAACTTTTAATGTGACCTTCATGTAATACAAGAAAAATCCACAGAAGTAAAAAAAAAAAAAAAAAAAAAACACCCAAAAATTAACAAATCTCTCAAATGAAAAAAAAAAAAAAACCCCCAAAAATGAACAAATCTCTCAAATGAAAAAAAAAAAAAAAAAACACCCAATAATTAACAAATCTCTCAAATGAACAACAAAAAAAATTACCATGTGCATCTTCTGTCGCTTTGAAGATACCATGGTTATGATTCAGTACTGGCCAATGAATGGATTTTAATTATGATTTCATAAAGTATATGAATGATATTAAACACCACAAGCCGAGGAAGCTAAATGGACAGCCTCCCTCTTTCATCAATCACTGAACAGCACATGTCATGTGGTTGACCCCAAGAGATCATTCTCTGCCGGGCAATAATGAGCAATGTATTCACCTAAGTAGGGCAGAGACGGTCCGTAATGAGAGAACTCCTGTCTGCAACTCCCAAGATTCTTCACCCTCGCATACAACTCCTCTATTCTCATCTACCTTGCAAAATCTGTAATTGAGGTTTTCGATCTTGCTGTTTAGCCTATGCCTTCCTCCACCTTCATCCCACCACAGTGATTCACTCAAAGGAGACAATGGGAGTCTGACGAGACCGGCGACAGGTAGCGCAACCAAAAATGATTACAATGCAGCCTAACAAAGGAATTGTCATGTGCTTAAAGAATCTGATGTCAGTCCTGGACGAGTCATTTTGGGTACTGATGGTTAGAGCTTGTCACATCCTGTCCAAATGAGAATGACTGTTGAAGTGTCCCGTACATGAGGACTTTTCTTCCTTTTCCAATGTAAAACTACACGAGGTTCAGCACGGAGCGTGGGTATGCGAGTGCTTGCAGGTTCAGAGAGAACGCAGTGAATCATGGCTTAAAGCTTGCTATGTTCACCCATGCACGCTGATTGAGCCAGCTTACTGACCTCCCTCTGTTATCCGGCCTCTGGGGCCTGCAACAAATAACAAGACGTTTTCTTCTAGAACAATCCGTATAAAAAAAAACCTCATTGCTTTGTGTTTGATATATAAGCAAGACTTTGTGCCTGACAGGTTTAGCACATTCTATCTTCACAAAGGATTGAAATCATACGTTTTTTAAACAATGCAACAGTGCACAATGTACTTCACATAGGCGAATGTTAACAAAAACTGCAGATGCTTAGGACGTTTAAATTCCCATCTTATTCTATTCTAGGGTGTGAATGTTCAAGTTCAAAGTCTTGCTTTAAATGCCCTTAAAAGGCAACATAGAGCAGTAAAGCATTCTGTCAGTGTCACCATCATAGTGTTTCCAGACCTATATGGCTTCTTGTCATACAGAAGTATGGCATATTTGGAAGGCTTGCCAGAAGAAAGCCTCTTCTCTCTAAAGAAACATGGCAGCACGGTTTAGGTTTGCAAAGTTGCATCTGAACAAACCATAAGACTTCTAGAACATAGTCCTTTGAACAGATGAGTCCAAAGTATTCTAGAGTCAAATCTGAGGCCATCCGTCCGACAGCTAAAGTTGGGCCAAAATTGGGTCATGCAACAGGACAATGATCCCAAGCACACCAGCAAATCTACAACAGAACGGTTGAAAAGAAAAGAATCAAGGGGTTGCAGCAGTCCAGTCAAATTCCAGACCTCATCCTGACTGAAATACTGTGGCGAGAGCTGGGCATAAACAAATGCTCACAAACCTCAATAAACCTGAGCAACGTTGTAAAGAAGAGTGAGCCAAAATTCCTCCAGAACGATGTGAGAGACTGATAAAGTCATACAGAAAATGATTACTTCAAGTTATTGCTGCTAAAAGTGGATCTTCAGGCAATTGAATCATTGGGTGTCCTAACTTTGTCACACAGG
>NW_015639782.1:1096503-1097074 GCF_001515625.1 Sinocyclocheilus rhinocerous | reverse complement strand
GACAGCTAAAGTTGGGCCAAAATTGGGTCATGCAACAGGACAATGATCCCAAGCACACCAGCAAATCTACAACAGAACGGCTGAAAATAAAGTAATTGAGGGGTTGCGATATCCCAGTCAAAGTCCAGACCTCATCCTGACTGAAATACTGTGGCGAGAGCTGTGCATAAACAAATGCTCACAAACCTCAATAAACCTGAGCAACGTTGTAAAGAAGAGTGAGCCAAAATTCCTCCAGAACGATGTGAGAGACTGATAAAGTCATACAGAAAATGATTACTTCAAGTTATTGCTGCTAAAAGTGGATCTTCAGGCAATTGAATCATTGGGTGTCCTAACTTTGTCACACAGGGCTTTTCCATCCTGGCTTTATTTTTGTTAAATAAATAATGACACGGTGTGATATGTCATGTGATGTTGTTCATCTGAGGTTTTATTTTCTAAATTTTAAGACCTGCCAAGGACCAGATAATTTCTTACTATGTCCTGATACAGAAAACCATGGACTTCAATAAGGTGTCCTAACTTTTTCACGTGACTGTGTATATATATATATATATATATATATATT
>NW_015639782.1:1089409-1096427 GCF_001515625.1 Sinocyclocheilus rhinocerous | reverse complement strand
AAAGCATGAGCAATTAATCGCAACATGAAAATGTGATACCGGCATATCCCTAATATATATATATATATATACACTGTATTTTGAATTTTGCACTTCATTGTGCTATATTTTAGGGTTAACGGAAATGTCCATAAAATTACTTGATAATTGTACTGGCAGAAAATTACTCTAATCCAAAATACTAAAATTCTCTAATCTGACATTTTTTTAACTACTTTTCTTAAGAGTGTAAAGAATGGTTTAAAAGTTTGACCATACAATGGATATCAGGGGGGTCCAGTGTTGTTTTCCACCTCATTGACTTTTGTTGTATTGACAACAACAATTCTGTGTTTTTCTGTCAATATGGGGTGCTGTGTGTACATTAATGAGGAAAAAAAATTAACTTAAATGATTTTAGCAAATGGCTGCAATATAACAAAGAGTGAAAAATTTAAGGGGGTCTGAATACTTTCCGTACCCACTGTATATATTTCATATTTAGGCGTACTATCTCTTTAAGTTCAGCCGTTCTACATGATAACTCTTTATGACCTCATCAAAGCACATAATGTTAAACATAAAGCCTAATTATCAGGTTTCATTTGTCAAAATCGCACACCTCACTGGATCGTTAATATCCCCCTGAACTCCATTGCTGTGTTTGAATTGGGAATGAGCAGAAAAACCCAAAGACGTTTTCCCTTGCAGTTTGTGAAAGCCCTGGAGAATCAGTCAGCTGCATCTACTTCCTCCTGGTTCACGTGTGTGTCCTTAACCTGCAACAACTGATCGTGTTTTATCTGGGGAAGCATGTATTGCCATTCACCCATGCCTTACGGGGGAGTCGAAGCAGCAGTTGCTAAAGGCAAAAGGCAAACTGATTCATGTAAATTTATAAATATATGAATGCAGAAGTTCTAAAAATAGATTTGTTTTCCCCTGCAAAACCCATTCATTTGAGACAGGCTCCTTTCACTGGGAGAATCTGTTTATAGAGGCACTTCCCATCTCATAAGAGAATACTACACATATGGTAAGAACGTGTAATGCTTTATTGTTTAGCACTGTGGTCCAATTTTCCTCTCTATAAAATTTAGGTGATATAAAAACCTCAGATTTATATGGTGGACATCAGCTTTATGAAACAAAATGTATCATTTCAATAACGTAGTATACAACTTTTAATTTTTTTTTACCATATTGAAGCACTTAGCATAGCGATTTGCTGATTGTATGTAAAACTTTAGTCTTATCAGAAACGTTTTATAATATAGACAATGAAATGAAATTGTTCCATTGTTCCATGACCAATCAAACTGCCAGTGAGATGATAACGGCTTCCTTCATCTTCTCTTTAAGGATATTAAATGGTTTCAATAGATTTGACATTTTAAATGAGCCAAAAATTATAGATGAACAGGATTTTGTGAGTAAAAATTAATTGTATGGTTGTCTTTAAAAGAAAAAACTATAGAGATTTGATGTGTGAGAATGAACCCATGGACATAAAGGAATGCAACTTAAAGTTAAAGCGGCGTTTTTTCAAAACCTGATGCCACATACAGTATGATGGGATTCTAGGCCGGCTCACAAAACAGATCCTATACAATTCATCCACCTACAACAGGATCAGGAAAATGAGCACAATATTCTTGTCAAGGAGACAGATGAGGTCTGTCTGGTGAAGAAGGGGAATCCAATTCTCTTCCAAGTCATGAAACATGCTGTCGTACCCTCAGTGGTCCTGATACTAGCTTGAGAATGGGCCCCTTCCAGCTCGGCTGCTCTTCTGGAATAATGCCGGTCAGGTGACTGACTACGCCATCAAGGAGAATACGAACGCAGTGTCAAATCTGATCATGATTTATGACTAGAATTCAGGATAAACTGTAAGCTGAATTAGCATTAACATTTCAAAATGGGAGTCATGTCATTGTATGTGGTGTTGATTGATTGATAGATTTGTATCCGTGCTTACTGATAGAATCACAATTCATGGAATCACCTAGCATGAATATATGAGTCGAGTTCAATAATATTTTGTTTTTTTCCTCATTAAAGCTTAAAGACAGAGCATTGCGATAAAACCCACAGAATAGTTTGCATCAGAAAGTCAATACATCAAATATTCACTTTTTAAAATCATAAAAAGTGATCTTTATTTAAAGGACATAATTTTCAAAAATAAGAGTGCTTTATTTGTTTGTATTTCCAGTGCAGCATGTGACTCTTATTGAAGCTGTGGCTGTGAAAGTAGAATGTATTCCAAGATATTCCAAGACATTTTCATATACCTGGGTTTTGACAGTCAAAGATTAAACACAAATAATAATAGAATTCTTTCCTCAACATTCACGCCATACTGCTTTTGTGAAGTAAAGTTTGTCTTTTAAAATGATCCATTACCTGAATTACAATGCAAATAAGTTTTATGACATTTCTAACTCATTAAATGTGCATTATTATTATTATTATTATCGTTGTTGTTGTTGCTGTTGTTATTATTATGCTTGTTAATGGCTTTAATTAAAATCATTATGATGTGAAAGTACAAAACAACATCCATTTTGTAGAAAGTTGGAGTTAAGAGTTATTAAAAAGTATAAGCTAGATAAAAACACCAGTATTCCCTCAAAACGGTTGATGTGAATAAGAAGCTTTTGATAAACTGAGGAGCTGAGAATAGAGTTGCACCAGTCAAACCATATAAAAAGCTCTGCATATCACCAGCCAATACGCGAGGGTGGCACAACAGATGCCTTCACTCTAAAAGAATCACATGAAAGCATGTCTGGAGTTTGTCCTTGACGTGCCCCTGAGACCAGCTATCTTTCAAAAAGAAAAACACAGAAGTCGTCTTATAAGTACCTGACGGTTCACAGCAGATAATGAAAAAATAGGAATATTTCATAAACAATTCTGCTCATTCTCTTCATGGATGTACATTTTGCCACTAGCTCCTGCAAAATATTATTTTTATTATTTTATCAAAGCAATTAAGGAACACATACTTGTGTATGTGCTTCCTTTCACTACAATAAAGGGACCTTATTGTTTTTTAACCTCAAGAGATGTTTCATTGTGATTTCTTGAGCTGAAGTTTGAATTCTTTGTTTGAATCATAACAGGGCACAATGCATTATGTTGCTAGCATTTAGTCTTCTGTAAATGTCTTGCAGTAATATAATATCTATATCTCTGTTGAACACCATGACAGAACTGATGACCGGAATAAGAGATCAAAGTAGATATTTTGGTCCTTGCAAAATTCATCTTAAACCAAAAGCAATTATTTCCGTCCACTTTACTTGCTCAGCATAAATGTGTCTAATCAATAAGGGCCAATGCCTATCGTTAATGTCCCTGGGTGCATTTTTTTTGGTACTGTAACCAGTCAGCGGCATGCACATCGGAAGTGTCTAATAAGCATTTACTTCTCTCATCTCCTCTCAGTTTGGAAAATACTTCTTGCACTAACAGGATTAGAGGAAAAATGTCATTGCCCAGGCACAAGCCAAAGCCTTGAGGTGCCTAACGCTGTTTGCCTGTGATCGCCAATATGCCCTCAGGGAATTAGTACTGCTGCTGGGTGGACGTTCATTACATTAATAATATCGATAAGGGAACTAGGCATTTTTAAGCCCTGAACATATGTGGGAAAGTGATCAATCATAGTTTTTGAGGAGGAAGTGAGCATGGAAAACATTATGTTTAGGACATGAGGCATTCGTATTTTCTCATCCTCTCTGGACTTTGGTTCAGCTGATTTCTCCCAGCTGCAGTTTAAGAGTCATTCTGGAATGTCATGGTATTATTTTGACACAACCGTGTGACTTCTGAATGATTGTAGAGTTGTGTAACACATTTGCAACTTTTACAAGCCAAAAATAAATAAATAATAATACAGTAACACAACAAAGCTTTTCCAAGGAAGCTGTTATGACTATGCTACATGAAATATGAGGCTAAATGAATTATTAGTGGGTATTAAAAAATGCCTATGGGCAACACTTTTAGTAAATTGCTCTATCAAACTTTTTAAGGTAGATAAAAATCCAGGCCAACTGATATCTTTTTTTCTCTGCAGATTACAGTTTATTTACTTTAAATTGGGTGCAATTTAGTATAAAATGACAGAACCAGAAAATGTAAATATATCCCAAATTCATAAAGGCTTCAGCAATAAAAGTGTAGGGAAAGAGAAAAGGAGTGCAGTAAAAATGACAGACTTGCTCCAATTGTAGAGAAATTTAATTCAAAGAGATGTAATACATTATGTCAGCAAATTGTATTTTATTTTATTTATTTTTTTAACATTATTAATATTGAATGAATTGGCACTGCACCGGATTTAACTGTTTATACTTCATGTTAATATAGTACTCGATGTTGAAAATAAATGAAACAGTTTATGGACAAAACTATTTACTCGCAATAAATACTTCATTAAGATGTGAGAATATTTAGCATTTTTGTCATAGCAATTTAGCCTTCATATCCATATCTCTTCTATAATATAAGCTTGTTTCATTTTTTTTTTTACTATCCTTGTTTGTTATTCCTGTGTTCATTTTGCATTGCTGTTGTGGTCTGGAAGATTTCCTGCTTCTCATACTTTCAGTATATCATCCCCATTCCCTCAGACAGTAATAAAATGCTCTCAAGATCCAACCTATTATCCCTTAATGCACCTAAAATCATCTTCCTCCCTCAGGCCTCGCCCTCCACCACAGCTCTAATTCCATGCTGACTTTGGCAAATGCAGCACCTCGCAGTAATGAGTGGAGAAAGCCAAGCCAAATAACACACACACTTTCAATAATTTTGGCTGAGGATTAAAGGATATTTGTGTTCTATTAACTAGTCGTTCCACCCACTGAGAGATAAAGAGTGGCCTGAACTGAGGAAACAACAACATAGTAATTGACTTCATGCTAAAGGATAGCTTGTCATGTAATGCTATAAAATCATTCATTTCAACAAATCCCACACTCTAAAAAATGCTGGGTTAAATACAACCCAGACAAACCCAGCAATTGTGCTGTTTTGACCCAGCGTTTGGGTTACTACCCAGAAGGTTGGGTTAAACATTTAACCCAACCGCTGGGTCAAAACAGCCCAATTGCTGGGTTTGTCCCTATTTAACCCAGCACTGGGTTGTATTTAACCCAGCATTTTTTAGAGTGCAATATAAACAAGATAATTTTTTTTTTTTTAACCAAGGTGGCCTTTAGCCTTTGTACAGAAAATATAGCAATATTTGGCAACCAAGAAATAAAAGTTCAGCAAAATCCATTTTAAAGGGTTTGCAACTTTTTAGCTTAGGCCAGGGGTCTCTAAACTCGGTCCTGGAGGGCCGGTGACCTGCAGAGTTTAGCTAAAACTAGCAAAACTCTGCAGAACACCGGCCCTCCAGTACCGAGTTTGGAGACCACTGGCTTAGCTCTTTTAAATAACTATTTTGATCGAAATACTAAACCCATGTCTCTACAGTTTTTGATTTTCTTTTTTATATAAAATAGAACTTTTTACATGTTTCTCATTAGTAAAACATGATCGTAACTACCATCATGCAATTGTAATTATCCTTTTACAGGACTCTAGGGTCCACAACACGTATCAGTGGGGTGAACTGGGAAGTTTTTTCCCACTCTGCTCTACAGGCAGAATCTCGATAAAAATACCACTCTTATTTTAAGCTTTGAGACAGATGAAGTCAACTAAATTCTACTGTGCACATTCCTGTTGCAGATAAAAGCAAACTATATTTTCAGTTAAAAGCCATTTTGTCTTTGACTGTGGATTTATGCTGTCTGAATGTTGCAACTACCCTCCATATATTTGCATTATTGAATTGAGAGAGCTGTGTTGGATATGAACTAAGTTTTGCATCCATATTCTTATATATCTACACTAACAAAACAAAAAAATGCATATGCCAAGTCATTAAAGAACTTGATCTATACTTGATCTGACTCAAACAAATGCAATTTTCTGTTTTGTCATTGTTCTAACTTTAATTTAGTTGACTGGATGTAAAACTAGTTTTGTTGGTGTAATTTAAACTAACTGCTATTTCCAGTGTATTTCTTATTTTTTACGTCTGTTTCAGTCTCTAAAATTCAGAGCATTCACATTAAATCGAGTGTGGTGCCTTAAATTAATTTAAATAAATAAATATTGTGCATTTCTATAGTTCATGAATATGTCAATCTAATTTGCCACCTTATATAGAGTGTAGTTATTTCAGGATGAAGTGACCTAGTTTCTACCTGTATAATATACTTTGACAATGAACTTCTAAAAATGACTTCACCCTCACCCGAGCACCCTGGCCCTTGCTCCTGAGTTTCGTTGAAAAAATAGTTTCCAGTTAGTGTTCCAGGGTTCCTAAGTGATAACTCTGCTTCCTTGTGGCCTCCAAACGACTGCAATAATGGTTTTATTCACTGGATATGAATCAAAAAAGAACTTTAAGTTGCTTAACCATCTGCCCACCTTGCCTAAACCGTTTGTCATGAGTTCTGCAACAGTCATGCTGTTAAACCCTCAGATGAGATTAACGGAAAGAGGAGTTGGATATCTGATGCAGTAAGATATTATTTCACGCTTTGAGGAATGTTACAGGTTCACTTAACTAAAGGATTTTAGCGCAAGATCCCTGTTTTTCATCATTAAGTCGCACCATTTGACTGCAGCTTTGCATCTGTGGTGGTGTATTGCAGCCATTGAGATGAACCCACGTTTCCAAAGTGAAAAGGCTTTGCAAAATACGGACTAATGGGCTGACGTAATATGTTGAGGAAAGGTGCAAAGTGATGTCACCTCGTGCACTTACACTACTCTAGCCTGTCCTTCAGGCAACACAAGTAATATAGCTAAAATATTACATATTACAGACAAGCCATTTTTCAACCAAGGTTAGAGTCGAGGGTTATGTATCTATATGGTGTAAGATACAAGGTTCCATAACTGCTAATAATAAGTGACTTCATAGGTACAATTGTGAGCCAAAGATTTTAAATGTAAAAAAAAA
>NW_015639782.1:1066647-1089316 GCF_001515625.1 Sinocyclocheilus rhinocerous | reverse complement strand
ATGTAAAAAAAAAATAATATATATATATATATATATATATATATAGGATATAAAAAATAAATAAATATGGACTATAGGCCCAGGGCTCTGTCAGAAGTAGAGCCAATTTTTAGGAAATACATTAATTGTGGATTAGAAAATCCTCACAAATTTCACTACATTGTGCTGTACTGTTTCACAATATATTATTATAAAATAAAAATATTTTATTAATAATAACAATTGAAAATTACAATAAAAAATTATAATTACAAATTTAAATAAATTATTCAAAATGTGTTTTATTTTTGTAATACTGACCAACTAATTGTACATTATCTCATTTTTTACAGCTGCTCACCAAATTAATAAATACATGGACATATATAAAAAATATTGATTTGAGTTGAAATGCAAGATTAGTTATCACATCATAGAATTTGTTGATAACTTAAATATCTAACTTAAATTAAACTAAAATAATAATTTGAAGTCAAGCATGAACACTTACTTTTTTAAGTTGAAACACATTATTATTACTTATTCTAATGCTGAATTTACATTGTCATAACTAATCACAGCAATAATTTTTTTACAGTGAGGTGGATACAACATTGCCACGGATGACAGCGAAATATCAGAAAGCTAGATGGCACGACTGACCACTCAAAATAAAGTATTCCAGAGAGCACTATAGTAATTTTTTTTATTGTTTTGATAATATGGTGACTGATATATAGAGATGACATGGCAGCTGCATCTCATCCTACACGTGTTGAGCTCACTATGCCTGCAGCTAAGGTTATGTACATGACATTTACTTGGGGAAAAAAAAACATCCATATAATCTATCTCAATGACACAATGAAGAGGGCAGGCAGATGAATTCCTGTGTTAAGCTTACAGGTCACCCTTCCTGGGATCAAACCTGTAACCTTTATGTCACCACACATATTGAAGGTTTTGTCTCCCATACAGTTTGTACTAGATACTATATGAGTTGAGTTGAGTTCATAATGGTAAATTACAGTAACTGGAATGGTTAGATCAGCAAGGAACATTTTAGTCAAGAGAAAGCTCAAATCTAGGGCCTAAACATGTAGTACACATTTGCAAAGTGCACAAATCTCAAAGGTGCATGACTGCTGGTTTAATAGCCTGTTCCAGCCTCGCCTTTTAGCACCTTGCACTTTTTCATTTGGATTTATGGATCACCAGCAAGCTCAGGCTGGACTTTAAGCTCCACATTGGAATGCCATGTGTGCATATGCATTTTTAAGATCTTAAAATTAAGCTCAAGGTGAGCTTGTGTACTTTTTGACTAGACTGTCTTAATTACTTACAGAAGGTACTTTAGGGTGATCAAAAGTGTGTTTATAACTGAGAAAATACGGTCTGTCACCATTTAGGACAGGGGTCACCAAACTCGGTCCTGGAGGGCTGGTGTCCTGCAGAGCTTAACTCCTACTTGCCTCACCTGAACCAGCTAATCAAGATCTTACTAGGCATACTTGGATCTTCCAGGCAGGTGTGTTGAGGCACGTTGGAGCAAAACTCTGCAGGACACCAGCCCTCCAGGACCGAGTCTGGAGACCCCTGATTTAGGAGCTTCAGTAAAGCACTAAAATCCACAATTATAAATTCAAAACATTTCTAACATTTGACATAAGCATCTCTGAATGTTTAAATTCCAGCTCTGGATATATCACCAGCTCTCTTTGAACTTTTAAATATAAGGATTAATGATTTGTTTGGCTGATTTATTATCCAGACTGTTAGCAGTTGCTAGACGGGATTCTAGATGGTGTTCTTGGATTATGCAACACAGCAGCTCAGTCAAGTGCTCATACGACAAACTCTTTACAGTAGCATCATGCAAAGAGGAGGAAAGAGGGAAAAAAAGAGAAGCTGTACACGTGTCACTCAATTAGCATGTGCGCTGTGACCTCCTGTACATTCGCCCAGGGGACCAGTCACAGAATTCCACTGTATATATTTATCTCTCTCACTCCTGTTCCTCCCCTCCCCTCTCTCTTGAGATTTCAACTTTTATCTCTAGGCACATTGTTAGTGAATGCAAACATCTCTTTGTGCACAGGCATCTTTAATACAGTATGAGGAGTGTGAGGAGCCAAATTAATTCTGCTGCCATTTTATCAGCTCAGTAGTTTTATCTGCGGTTTTATCTCTCAAAGAGGAAAAGATTAAAAAGTTCAAAAGAGTTAAAACCTAATTTAAATCTGTAGATATTTTTCATTGCGCATTAACTGAGTGCAAAGGGAAAAAATCTCAAGATTTGTAACAGTCCCAAAAATAAATCAATAAATGACAAAATAAAAATTCACCAAAATACTGTACTAGAGCAAAGTTATGTACAAAATATCATAAAATAATTTCCATTAAAACCACAAATATGCTATTATACAAATTTTCTTGCTTTGAGACACCAAGCACAGTTTATACTGAGAAATATTCTTAACTGTGTTAAGTATAATTATTTGGGGGACTATACTCGACTAGATTAGATTAGATATAAGGACAGAAAATTTGTAGGAAAAGAATGGATAACCTAAACAAAACCTACAAGTCTTTTATTTATCAGGTTCACAATTAAAAATAAAAGTTCCAAAGGAGGTTTTCACAGCAAAGCCAAAGAAGAACCATTGCTTTTCATTAGCTTAGACCAGGTTATGGTCGTTCTAAAGTTAACTTGTGTTGCCAAACGTGTACAGTGTGAAACGATGCAGTTTTACAATGCTCAGAAACCAAATCGCATGCCTCATTCACCTGCTTTGGACAGTCACGGAAAATCCGTGTGTAGCAGTACAGTTAGTTTCAGGTTTGAGGGGGAAATGGACGCGTCAATTGGAATTAAAGGTGAAGTGTGCAATTTCTGCGCAACTAGTGTCACCTAGCGGAATTACAAAAATACATTTTCAAATAACTTTTAAAAACGAAAGTTACACTCATCATGCACTCATATGACATCGTACTATTTTATCGGTTGCTTAACAGGTGTAGCAAAACTTGAGCTTAGTTTACCTGTCGAGAAGAAACTCTGCAATTTCGGCATCTTCATTGAAATCCAAACATTCCAAAAAATTCCTCCATCTTGTAAATTCACCGCCAGTGTTTACCTTTGTTTTACCCCATTTCTGTCTCATTTTTGTTTGCACTTCTGTAACCGAATCTGAAATTCTCCCATGTGTCAGCCATGATCCCACACCAGCTAAACAACCTCTGGCTTAACCTGCTACAGTAGTACCGCGATGTCGCACCGTCACAGTGTTCGGGAATATTCATGCATAATTTAAACACAATCACGTGATATCAGATAAAAAATAAAACATTTTAGTATGTGTTAGCCTATGTCTTAAGTGAAAATAAACAGTTTGAAAAGTAATCGAATGCTAGTCCGTATCCATGTATTCCGTGACAGCATGTATAAACCTGCTGCTGTCTATCATCATCTGTTAATCAAACAACAAAAGAAAATGAGAGAATTATTCACTGCTCTTCATTGAATATTGTATAACTTATTTATGAATCAATTTATGTTTAATTTACATGGTGAAGTCTATGCAGTGCTTTATTTTTACATTTGATAACTTTAATTAATTTCTGTATAGTAGGCTATTATAGGCTAAATTGTTTAATTGTTAAAATTGTTTTTTATGAACGCACAGACAGCAGCCCATTACGTTATATATATATATATATATATATATATATATAGTGCCTCATCATAGTCGTCACATTTATTTATATAATACTTTATACAAGATTGTTTCAAAGAAGCTTCACATTAATAAAAAGGAAAATAACAGCTAATTTAAAATTCATCAAATGAAACAAATTTAATTTCAGCTGTAAAGCAGCAGAATATATTGTCATTATTCAGCTCTATTTCAATGTTGTTTCAGTTCAGTTAATCAATTAAGTTAATTTCAGCTATAAACAGCTCTACAGAAGACAATCGTGTCATTATTCAGCTTAAGTCAGTTCAAATGTGATTCATTTCAGTTTATTAACAGTGTGGATGTAGGAAGATTGGTATCATTATATCCAGCTCAATTCAGTTTTGTTCAAGTTTTGTTCGATAGTGTCAGTACAGTTAAATCAATAATATTACTGAATGGTACTAATCGTCTTTTAACCCCAAACCATACAAGCCAAAGGTGACAGTGGCAAGGAATGAAAACTCCATCAGGTGACAGTAGTGGACCCAAAAAAAAAAAAAAAAACAGTAGGTGCATGAGAAATAATGCCCTAAAAGATGCATTTAATCTGATTTCATCTGGTACAAGACTAATGAAATCCTTAGGCATGCTCATCAGAGAACAGACTTCAAAAATTCCCAGAGCAAATCTCCAGGATTTGCCAGGTGATGTGGAAGCAGTCTTCTGGACCTCTGCTATAGCTTTCTGCAGGGCTCTGGCTGATTGTGTTTAGAGGAGCTTTGTCATGTTGAGTGACTTTCGGCAGACACCTCGCCCCCAGGCCCACTGGCTGATTCTAGCTTTGGATATATCCTGGCATCAGCAGTTGGCTCACACTGACAGAAAAGCTACCCCATCAGCCCAGTCTTTCCCTCCCATGTGTTGTACGTTCCTTTTAAAGATGTTTGGAACAGCCGGTTCTAAAAGATTATGTCCTTGAACAGATTGGAAGATTTCCGTTTTAATTGTGAATGATACAGAGTTCCAATCTTTAAATTTGACTGACCGAATGGCATTCCAAGACGTTCATGCAGTACTGGGACTTTTTTAGTTTGTATCACTCTGCTTGTCTGTGTTCACTCATTCCAGACAAACTGTCAGTCTGTGTATTAGTTAATAGTATAATCCTGCAATACTGGAGGCTGCAATTTCAGAACCGTATCTTAAGGACCCTTTAGCTTTTTTTTTTTTCATTCAAACCTGAAACAAGCAGGTGCCTCCTTGTTTCCACCTTGTTTTTAATGTAAGAGCAGTTTTCACAAATTCTTTCTGCAGTGACAGTGGAAGATCATTTACTTGGATCTTTGTTTAGCAGAATCTCGATCTTTGAATCTTATTCAAATCATTTAATATTTCGTACATTTGAGGGGAGGTGGGACAGTTAACCCCAAAATTAAAATTTTGTCATCATTTACTCACCATCATGCCGTTCCAAACCTACAATACTTTTTTTTCTGCAGAACACAAAAGAATATATATTTTTGAAGAATGGTGGTACCCAAACTATTTCATTCGCTATTCTCGAATCAAATAAAAGATTTGTTCAAAACGAATGCCATTATTAGCACTGGACAGTGCGTACTGTGTCTGGTAGTTCATTTGGAACTATTTACGCTGGCAGAGCAAAAATAGCTCAAGTAACTGAATATTGTGTATAATATGTAAGCTACTCAATATTAACTTTTTGATTATAGAACTCTTTATTAAAATAAATAATTAATTTCAACATTAACTGCAGCGGATATTCGGAACAACGACACTTCTGCTCGTGCTATTGCTTGACAGGGAAATTTATAAATTAGTCAAATACATAAAAAATTTATACATTTATTTATTTATATATTCATTCAAAATTTTATTTAATAAAGCCTCTTTTGTTCGACTTTGCAACAATTAATGAACTGAAGGAATGTGCAAGACACAGCCATCGTCACCGCCTTCCACCAAATCAGGTTAGGACCTTTCGATGAACATTACGTAACCTCGTTCATATTAATGAGCCAACCTGATTTATAGGGTTTATAATGAGTCCCTTCAACTTTTCAGATCATTCCCCTGGAGGGAATTTTTTCTGTAAAACACTGTAACTGGATCAGAAACATCTCAAATGTAGAACAGCACAATCATTGTACATGACAATCTTGAAAACCCAAGGTTAAACCCAAAATGTCACCTGATGCAATTCGGCAAAACTGTGCATTATATATCTCATAGTTTACAAGCATAACCAAACAATGATGAAAATAAACAAGCAAACAGGAAAAAGGAAGTTACAGTAATAAGAAGGATTAAACATCACATGTTTCCATCTCTGCTGTTCACATCCCTCTTCTACAGAGAAAACTGGAACTCATTACAGCATTATTAGGATGAATAGCTCTTTATGGTTCTTACCTTCTGTCAGGGAATCGATTGTAAGAAAATTGGGTTTCACACAAAATAGGACTATTTTAGGCTGGGAGAACTCAGTTATAATTCTTGTATTCGGTGCAATGTTTGTGATATGTGACTTGATTGATGCAAAGCACGATATTATTCAAAACGAAGCACATTTTTTATAATCTCAAAGCCTTGCCATGGGGGCTCTCAGAGTGAGTAATTAAAAACTCATACTTAGAGAGTGTTTGTTTTCACCCCAGTAGGTTGGATCCACTTAATGTGAAGACAGTCTCTTTTATGGCCTTCTCATGAATCTGGATGGATGTCTGTGCTGCAGGCAGAATCTTCATTACACCAAATACACCAAATAATGTTCTTTTTAGCAACATCATATGACCCCTTTAAATAAAAAATGCCATGATATTTAAAATGACTAGCATTTAAATTAAACAAGATACACTGCTAAAATCAACACAGTCTGTTACTAATTTTCCCTGAATATGACAAAAGTTGGAATCACTACAGCAGTGCTTTATTATTTGAGTCTAATCTCCCTGTAAATGTGTTAGAATCAGTCTGTGTCTGGCCTTTACAGAAACTGAATTTAGATTCAACCGAATCAGTAATAATCTAGCTTGTGCAGGTCTTTGTAGAGATGAAAATCAGCGGGGTGCTCTAGGCTTGACAACTCCCACATTATCTGTTTGTAAAGCCATCACATCAATGCTTTAGAAGAGATAATGCTACATTAAGTATTCACTCAGTATGACATGAGAAAAGCATATCCCACCATAGTTTTATGCAAAG
Source organism: Sinocyclocheilus rhinocerous (assembly GCF_001515625.1). NCBI lineage: Eukaryota > Metazoa > Chordata > Actinopteri > Cypriniformes > Cyprinidae > Sinocyclocheilus > Sinocyclocheilus rhinocerous. Next base: position 1,082,432 of record NW_015639782.1, on the reverse strand, counting down.
ATGTGTAATCGTGACCCGTTTACTATATTGCCTGCAGGGGTAGATGTGTGCATTGTGTGTCATGCTATGCTCTGTGCCAGATATCGGCTTTTTGCCTTGATATTATGGTTAACCATTCCTTGACGCATTTTAGACTTGATCACAGATCGGCTTTTCAGCCTGAATCTTCATGACATCCTACAAGGAGGTGATTTGAACAATGTAAAATAAATAATTACATGCATAAATAAAAAAATAAATAAAAACAGTACATGATATTGTTATAAGTACACTCATAATTGCATTTACACATATTGTCATTTATGCATATAAGTGTTAAAATATCTTTCGATTTTTTTCTCACTTATCATTTAAACAGTTTCGCACTCACAAATAGACTCCAGTCTTTAGTATCACATGATCCTTCAGAAATCATTATAATATTTTTGTAGAAACGGTGATACTTTTTTTTCAGGATTCTAAATAGAAAGGCCAAGAGAAAGCATGTATCTGAAATCAAAATTACACTTTTACTGTCACTTTTAATCAACTTAAAGCATGCATCCTTTATGAATAACTGTATTAATTTCACATATATACACTTATACACACACACACACATATATATATATATATACACACACATACACAAAATGCAAATCCATTAATCTTTGTTTCAAGATTATGAAAACAATATTAGTCCAAATATTTTACATTCATTCACAAATGAGATCTATTGCATGCTATGTAAATTACTCCGTTTATTGTAATGCATGATAATTCATTATACTTCTGTGATTCACATTGCAGGTGTCTGTGCTGGAAAAAAACAAACAGACAGACAAAAAAAACAAAAAAAACACATTGCCTGATTTAATGCATTCCAGCATTAATGAATTATATGATCCCAGCATATTGTAAACAAGGTTTTATAAAAAATTTAAAATGCCATGTGCATCTGCTTCATTTAGATGAACACACCGATTCACTAAAATGACTCAAACTTCCCATTACTCCCAAACACTGCCTATGACAACAACAGATGTTCGAACCAATAAAGCTCATTATTATGAAGAGTATTTTTCTGACCTTGTTCATTCATCACTCAGTATTAAAGATATTCTTCAAATAGCTGAATCTATTCTCCATATGTATTGTTACACACATCAATGAGTCGAGTCAACCTCTATTAACCCAGTCTCTTGTTCACATGACAAACACTATACTTCCCTCCTCAACTCTCCCTACGGTACATCCCTGATCTCCCGTGCTCCATTAACCCTCTGACCCATCTAAAATCCAATTTAAACACATTCACTTCACTCACGGTTCTGCTGACTCAATTGGTAACCAGTACCCCTGCTCCCACGCATCTCACTTCTTATCGCTCAGGTCCCCTACGTCTGTAAATCCACCCTCTGCTCGGCAGTGCATTATCTCTGTGCTTCAGTCTGCCCTCACCGCCTCAGAGCTGATTCCTTCATGCTAACCTTGCCCTAAGGAAGCCCGTCGACTTTCATTCCTTACAATGTACATAAACGTAACTTTGGTTTATTCCTTACAGTCTTGCTGAAAAGCACATGTTTTTAAAGTTTTGGAAGTAATCTATGCTGTCTGTAAAGTCATTATCTACTGTAAATTTACTCTATGTTACTAGCTACAGGGTGCCACACTCTCACACTAATTTTCTGTGATTATCTGTGTCTGCATTACACTAATCTCTTGTATATTTACACATGATGCTTACGTTTTCAGCATGCACTGCATAAATAGGGTATAAATGAGGTCCAAATTGCCAAAGGTGTCAATGCAGCACCATATATAAATATTTCTAAATATCTGCAAATAATCTTGCAATAAATAATATCTGCTGATAATCTTGCAAAAGTTCGGTACAATTTTTTTTAAATCTGTGAAATATTATTACAATTTAAATTGTGTTGTCTGTTTTAATATATTTTAAAATGTAATTTATTCCTTTGATGGCAAAGCTGAATTTTCAGCATCATTACTCCACACTGTTAGCAATTGATGTAATTTTTACAATAAATTTTACAACAACGCATTGTATTCATGTTTTTATTGTAAATGCAAATGCATGATGGGAAATTTAAGGACAGTCCTGTAATATTATTGTAACTACACCGTAGAAGCATTATTTTACAGCCACCGCATAGCATTGTGGGGTCGCTGCTGTTTGAATTTTGAAATTACGCGGCCAACGGTACCAGAAGTATTTAAACATTTTTGAAAGAAGGAACACGTCTCAGGTATGTAACATAAAATCTATTTTATAAGTCTATGGATATATTAATACCGGTGATCTGAGTGAGTGCTGATTGTTTCGTTTGGTATATTTCAGTGGAATATTTTCAGATTTCTCTTGAACTGACCGCGGTGAAGTTAGTTTCAAATGGCGTCTTCATACTCTATCCAATTTAAAACTAACTTTACCACGGTCCTGAACGGTCAACACCGATGGAAAAGACTGAGCGGCAGCAGCTGTAACACACTGCAGGATCAGCTGCACACCGGCTGCTAGCTGGATTATTTCAGACACTGATTTGTTGTTGATTATATCGTCATCTCCTCGGCTCGCCTCTACTCGCTTGGAACCTCGGCAGAGGTGATACGGAAAAAGGTAACGTTACCACATGCAAAACCACCAAAATGACGACAGCTCAAATAACGTTAGCGTCTTCATTTAATTCTGTAAATTAGCCATAACTGTGAGCTAAGCTGCTCTTCTGGTATCTTTAGATGTTATAACGTTACTTTGTGCTTGGCGAACCAGGGTGGACGAGCAGAGCATGTGTCATGTAAGCAGTCTGTATCTAAATAAAAACTGCACAAGGAGACTACTTTGAAGGGGATAGCAGCCACATTTAAATTGGGTAATTTTTTTTTATTTTATAGGCACACTGAACTTTTTTTATTGCACCCTGAGCATATTTCAGGCACAGAAAGTTTCCTTGCTTTAAGCCCTGTTAATAGTTGTTACATGGATATATGTGTCAAAGAAGAAAGTAAAGACTGTAATTCAACATAAGCGCGCCCCTGCTGGTAAAAATACACTCTTTGAACTGGTCCTTCCTGTCACTTCACTACTCTCGCTACACATTGTCATTATTCCCTAGCTGGAGGCAAATGTCTCTTCCATCGCATAATCATAAGCACGTATCACACGGCAGCACTCACAGTCTGTCTGTCACCTCAGAGAACGGTTATTTACAGTAAGTGATAATAATAAGGATGAAAATGATCATGCATTCAGGAGGTTACTGCGTGACAGATGTAGTGTGTAACTGACAGTAAATATAGTCTTGCTTGTTTACTTGTTACTGTTGCATTCCTGTCTTTACTGGGTATGAAAATTAGATGCTATTTCAAATTAGATGCTAGTCACTGCATAAAATGTGTTTTATATTGTAATATATTCTTGAGCACAAGTAATGGTAAGCTTTTTTAGTTCTGGGAAGAATGGTAATAATATTAGGCAGTGATATTTATATTAAATAAAACATGATAGAAAAATAAATAACATATTTGTGCTGGTTTTATTATTTTGATTTGGCTTATAAAAATAATGTCAATAGAGCTTTATAAAATAATGTATACAAATTTTCAGAATTTTAACAGAAAAAATGTTGTAGCAGTTAATAGGTTAATTGTAAGTTACATTTCACCGTTAGCACATTTAAACAACAAAAAAAAATTAGATTTAATGGACAATGAGTACTTTTGGGAGAACAATTTACCTACGCTATAAAAAGTTGTAACCTGCAAATGTTATCTTAAAGACCTATTTCTACCTGATTTAACTTTAAAATGAGTTTTGCTGGTATACATTAATGTATTTAGGTTGATTCAGTGATGGTAAATAATGTTTTCTCGAATAAAACAAGTTAGTTTAGATGTAACCATTTTTCAGCTCAATACAAATTACCTTTTAATTTCCCTTGAGATGCAGTAAAAGTTGCTTCCAGAAGTCTCTGTGTGATATTTTATTTCTATAATAATGTTTGCTTATGATATCGGTTATGTTATAGGTGTTTTGTGTTTAGTTAATGTTCCTTGCATTGTTGTAGTGTTATGTGTGTTACCATGGTGTAACGCAGTGTTTCTCAACCAGGGGTCCGTGAACCCCTAGTGGTCCTTGACATAAGGCCAGGGGGTCCGTATAAAGTATGAATTTTTGTATAAATTTTGTATATTTTGACATGACATGTTCCCATGAAAGAAAAATCCAATATAGCTGATGATATGGCCAAATACTGGACAAGTCAGCTAACTTGAATTATACTTGACTGCATTTGGTCCTCACAAAGACACAAATGATACGAGTCAATTTTGTTCTGGGGGTCCTTGAGGATGGTTCTGAATTGGACTGGGGTCCGGTATGCCAAAAGGTTGAGATTCACTAACGTACCATTACATTTACCATAATTTCTGCTAGATTTGAAATATAATTCCTGGAATATTGTCACCATTATTATTTTTTTTTTTTTACTTTTATTTTCTAAATTTCTGGAAACATCTGACCTTTACTGTTGACAGAGCCGATGACTCTGTGCCTATATGTTTACCTATATGACTTCCAAATGTCATGCACAGTCCTACTCATGTTCACATAATACAAATCAGCCTTGACATCAAGAGAATGTATAGTATATACGGTATTTTCAAAGAATTAAGAGATTATACAACGCACAGAATACAGGGATGCATGAATGGCCTTACCCACCTTTATAGATCTGACATTCAATATTTATGCTATACTGCATTTCTTTCTTATATATTAAATATCTTTGATCAGTGTATTTGCCACTGTCAGGCAAACACTGATAGCATGAACTCAGCCTAAAGGCATCGGGTTCCACTCATGGCAAGTAAAAATCAATGACGCAAGATCCATATTGCAGAAAAAGGCATTTGAAGGGCATTTTTCTTCTCACTGATAACATAATAAACACAGAATATGATCATGAATTAATTGATGAATGGCGCATCTAGATATTCTGACACAGATTCATCAGTGTTATGAGAGAAAATGATTTTCAGTCTATGCCAGATTGCAATTTTACACTCTGTTAGTGCAAAAGGGGATGTCTTTGCCAGATACAGTAGATAGATAGATAGATACAGACCGATTGATTGACTGATTGATTGATTGATTGATACATTTAGATACTTCGTCCCAAGTATTACAGGACTGTTAGGCCTTTGTTTTTTTTAAATATCTTGCCTACAATTCATTCAATCATGCAAAAAACTGTAAATCAGGACGCTACTAACAATAACAGGACTTCTTCCAATCCTCTGGCATATTAATAGTGTAACATTTGTTAAGGGAATGAGGTCTGTATTAGCCTCCTGCTCCGTGTTGAAGAGGTGAGGCACTGTTGTTCAATATAGCACATAGTTAACTCGCTCCAGCTCATTAGAGCTCTCCTTCTTTAACTGTGTCAGGATGAGGGCAGACACAACTTTCGACTGCAATTTATAGTGTGTATTCAGTTAAAAAATAATTTGATCTTAAATCTTCTTTGACAGTTCTTCACAACATGCCCTTGATGTTTTCCAATGAGTTAGCTGAAACATCGATAAGGAACTGGGTATCTTCCAAAGCCTAGAGCTGTTGGAAGATTGAGGGAATTTAAACATTCAACTCATGGAAACCAGGCTCCAGAAAATCTATTTGCCTTTGCTTTCATGTTGAAGATCTGTGCAGATCCACCACACTGAAGTCCAGATTAAGGTTGAAATGGAGAGCATCCATGTTGCTCCAGGGGAATCTAAGTCCAGGTCGCTCTGAAAGCGGGACCTAAAGTCACACTCCAATTAGCTATTGGATTACTGGCTCGATTCAGTGTCTGCGAGGGATATTGCTGTGTTCCATGAACATTTCAAAAAGCACATGCTTACAACTATAGAGACCTATTAATGGACTAAAGATATTGATGTGCCACTTAACAAAGGCTCACTTAAAACTATTATTACACAGTTTTGGTGCCTTCAAATAATATAAACAGTGATGCTAAATGATTATGACACAAGATTAAAGTGCAAATGTGGGGTACATCTGAAGAAGTTCCCAAACCCAGGTCCATATCAAAAGGACAAAAAACAAAAATATGGTCCATGTAGTGGTGCCTGTCATAAAGTATTTTGATATTTAAATGATGTATGCGCTTTGTGTTTGAAGTCAACTTTCTGATTTTGCATTTAACATTGCCTCTATATGAGTTTTGCATTAGAGGATCAAAACAAACAAATTCTACCCGGATAAAAGGAAAAAGGTTCGTTAAAGTTTTAAAAATGACCTTCACAACTGATTCACCCCTAAATATGCAATCATTTTTCAGCTTTACTGTCAGCATAAAATTATTGGTAGGCTAGATTTTTTTGAAAGCTTGAAATGAAATAGTTTCTGTTGAATTCACCATTTATTTATAAGTAACATTTAGCTCACCTAATAAATATATACATGGACACAATATATTGACATCGGCAGTCCATCAAGCAAATATATTCCATTACAAAATACAAAACGATTACAACAAGATGCACATTACAATGATGGTGCAAGTTGCATTTGTTTGAAATGAGAGGAGAGAAAGTCTGCAGTGTGATACGCGAGACAGTGCCGGTGTGAGTGTACTGATATACAGATATATTGATTGACCAATCAGAATGAAGTATTCCAGAGATCTGTGTGATAATAACAAATTATCATTAGTTACCATTACCAATATCCTATATCTTCCTTAAAAATGATATACTGCAATGTTGATGCAATAATTGCTATATATAAAAAAGACGGTTTTCATCGTCTGCAATAGTTAAACTGCCATTTGTATTTTAATCGCAGGAGACCAATCGAGTTATGCTAATTATTGACATCAGAACATCTTTCTGTTGTGTTCAAAGTATTTTAGAAAAACAAAGACAGTTTTCTAAGTTCTAAAAAAAATTCAATGATTGTAAATAAGTAGCCCTTTGCCCTCTGCAAATGGATTGTGTGAGCAATTATGTCCGCTTTTATTCCTGTTTGACTTGTCCAGGCCTCAGGTCAAGAAGAAGTTCAGAGAAGCAATCAGAGGCATGTGTTTATATAATGTGCATCACTTTTAAAATGGAGGTAGCTCTATAAAAAATTTGGTGAACATATAGCTATTTTGATGCTGACTATTAAAATGGTTCATTATTGAATATACTTGCTTTAATGGCTGAATTGATGCCATCTCTTCCCCAGTCTATTACACCTGTGACTTTAAAGACTTTCTTCACTATTAAACGTAACTCAAGTTGTTTCCAGAAGAAGAGATTTGACACTCTCCTTTATGTTTTGGATAGCATTGATCTCTGCGCGGCAGACGTAGGTAGAAGCGTCTGATGAGACGTGTCCTTTGAAGAATGGAACACTTAAGACTGTGTTATCTGCTGTAATCTCCCTGTGCTATAATGACTCTGCCTTCCAGCTAAAGCAAACACGGGCACATGTTCACCTTCCTGCTGCACAGTTAGTACAGGTGGATACTACCATATGTTTAGAAGTAGAGTGGGCCCCAAAAGTCTGAGACCTCGCTGAAAAGCTGTGATTCTTTTCATTAAACCTTGAAATAGAAAAGAGAACGGAGAGTTTTAGGACCTCGGAACATTCAAAACAAAGAAACCGTTACGAGGTCAAATGAAATATTTAAGATTCAGTTCTATTTCTAGATCGCTAATCAAATCATTCAATTTGTGACTATGATAATGTGATTCTTTGTACAGACAGTCAGATGTTCTTGCTTCCATAAAAGCACAAGATGCTCTTTGGATGATCTGAAATCATGCTGGAGAATATGATCATCAGGTTTAAATTCATGCAGCTCGAGTGCTGAAGGACAAAAGAGGGACAAACCAAGGACCTCATTTATAAAACATATGCACAGATTTGATCTTAAAGTGTGTCTACACTAAAATCAAGGTTCATTATCCATAAAAACGGTATTTGATGTGGAAAAATGCTTAGCGCCATGTCAGGGTCTAAGCAGACATGGCAGAGAGTTGAAGTTCTGCAAGCATTTGGTATCTAAGAAATTCTTGCTTTTCGCCATTTTCAAGTAAAGGATTTGGAAGTTGACTGGTGCTCTTTTATATGCTAATGACATTATTTAGGCGGCGTTTACAAGGCAGCGATCTGAAACCATTCAGTTGCGCACATTTGCAATTTATACATTTCAAATCTGAAAGAGAGGCGTACGTACATTTTTCTGTGCATACGAATCACACGTACAGGATCAAATATAGAACCGTTTCTACAAAACATTTTAGCTAAATTGTTCACTCAGTTTGCTGCTGATTATATAATTTCAAATAAAAAATAAATAAAAAAAAGTTGTTTCAGACTTTTGGACATCAGTGTTCCTCTCTCGATCTCTAGCCTACAAAAATGCATTTTTTTTATTCAGGTGTGATCAGAGTGGTGACCACATGCTGGGTTCAAGTCGGAGAGCTTGCAAGCTTGAGATTCAAGACTGCGGTCAACCTGTAAATGATTTCCTGCTTTCTGAGGGAGGAGTGACACAGATCTAATAACACAGATGGAATGTAAACCTCTTTAAAGCATGCATGCACATTTTCACCGACAGTAAAACCCTTCAAACTCCAATCTGTTTCATCAATTTTAAATGTCTCCTATTTTTTGCCAATAATTAATTATGGATTGACACATTACAACACAAAATGAATACAATTTACCCAGAATACTCTAGTACTAGTAGAATATGTTTTTTTTTTTTTAAATCACTTTGAGCAGCTAGTAAATTTACATAATTATTTCCACTCATCTCAGTGATAGGAGAAACATGCCTTTAACATCAGTTTTAACTAGGAGTTTGTGCCATACTCTTTGCATCAAATTAGATTTTTTTCTTGATTTGTTCTCAGTGAAGTTGCAGTAGCGGTTTGGGGCTTGGCAGGGTCAGCTTATTTTCCCATCAGTCTGACGGTGTGGTGTATGGTGTCCTCTCACCAGCACTGCTCAGAGCAATACTGCCTCTCTGTGGAGGAGCCCTGCTCCTTATTACCCATCAGCCCCAAATGAGCAGACAGAACAGGTTAAAAAAAGATGAGCAACTTCTGCTCAGAACAATAGCAGAATTCTACCGGTGACGGCTTGTAGAATCTGAACTGCATCAAAAGGAAAGCTGTGAAGTAATGCTTAATGAAAGATATTCAGTACTGGACATCAGAGACTGAGAACTGAGAAACTTACTCATGCAAATTCTTATAATTAGCCAAATCTCCCCAAAAACAAATAGAATGATTTGGTCGTTGCTCATGCTCCAGATAAACAAACAAATTAAAATTATTGCCCCAATTAATATCAAAGGTGTGGTATGTTGTACCCATTTGACCATTTCTGAGCTAAATTGATCTTTTGATGAAAATCACTTTGAGCTTCTTTTTAAAGTGTTTTGTTGACTGGGACAAAATACACACCGAGACTTAAATTTCCCTTTTAATTAACGAAAACATTTCCACTAAACGAAAGCCTCTAGACATTCCACCATGATGAATGTCAGTTCGAATTAAGATGTTACTTATATTCAAAGTGTGTATTTGAATAAGGTGCGGATGGTATCCGGTACGTCTGGATGTGCAGACACAGTTTAGTCTGAAAATACTTATGCCAAAGGTTTGTTTTCATCCAGAGATTTGAGCTGACTAATAATGGAGAGCCTTGAGGGCTTTAAGTGGCATTTGCTTTATTGCTTGGCATTTCTGCAACAGATCTGTGAATTTGAGAAATACTGCAACTCTGGTTGCAACTTTAAGTACTTAGTGAATCTTCTCTAATCATCTAAACTACATTACTGTTCAAAAGTCTGGACTTGGTAAGATTTTTTCATTATTTTAAAAGAAGTTTATGTTCTCCTAAGTTGCATTTATTTGATCAAAAACACAGTAAAAACAGTAATATTGTGAAATGTTATTACTATTTAAAATCACTTTTTTTTCTATTTTAATATATTTTGAAATATAATTTATTCCTGTGATGCAAAGCTAAATTTTCAGCATCATTATTCCAGTCTTCAGTGTCACGTGATCCTTCAGAAATCATTCTAATATGATGACTTGCTGCTCAAGGAACATTTTTTATCATGAAAACAACTATTTTGTGTTATTTGAAATAGAAATCTTTAGTAATTTTTTTAATGTCTTTACTTACAGTTTTGGTCAATGTAATGTGTACTTGCTGAAAAAAAGTATTTTTTTCTTGGAAAAATAAAAAAATCTCACTAACCCCAAATTTTTTGAATGGCAGTGTATGCCTGAAATGAAATGATCAATTCTGTACATTCTCGTTTTTTCCCGTAATTACCCCTGTTAAAGTTAAGTAGTCAAATATGTGTAAGCTTAGCATTTAAGTACATTTTTTGTTTATTGATCATACATTCAGCAAAACAGAAAAAAGGCATATACAGATTCATATTGTTAGATTTATAAAATATCTAAACTACATATTTGTTTCAATATCATAAAGTAAAAACAATAGTGCGAAAGTGCTAAAATAGTTTTGCCTCACATTGAGTTGATTTACAGACTTGATTCTGATCAGTATATTATGATGTTCTGTGGTTAAATATATTAATCGAATGACCACTAAACTCTACAATTTTCAATTGTCACACTTACTGTGCTAGTTTAATGTAAAATACTCTACTGTCTCTTTCCTCTCACATGATAAAATCATTTCAACTGAAATATTATGTAAATTTATACGGTAAGTAGCTGTGTTGGGGTCATCTATAAACTGATCACCCTATTTTGGCTTATTTTGTGCCATTGAGCAGCTGGGTGTACATTATTTCTAACTTATAACTAGGTCCAGAATCAGAACTCTTATGAAAATTCTGCAGAATCTGACCACCTGTCATTCACAAACTTCTGCCTCCACTTGGGTGTTTGTTTATATGATATTTTGCCTAATTTGATTACGCCTTCAGCAACCGATAAGAACCTGATACTCTCAGCTCTCCTTTTACCATCATTCCACACATTTCCCCATAAAATCAGAACAGAAAATGCAAAAGAAGTTAGCAAGTTGTATTTGAATCTGCTCATAACTAGCAGCACAACAACTCTAGCATGTCAATGATGTGAGGACTAAAGCTACCTTAAGTTTGAATGGTGGTGAGAGTTATTTGGTTCTTCTTTGTAGTTTAATCCAAATGCCTTTCTCGGGACGCAGAATGAGTTCCCCCAGAGGCCGCAGTTCCTCATGGCTCTGACACGCCTCTACGTCAAAGTGACGCAAGATCGTAGCAAGAACTACCTTCTCCTCCATCATGGCGAAGCGCTGGCCTGGAGCCACACATGCACAGACAAAGAGAAAGTGGGAAAGAGAGAATAAGGTCTCAGAATGGCAACAAGACTAAGAGATGGGGAAGGTCATGAAGTACATTTCTAAATGCTCTTATTTGGAGCTTTCATTCCTGGAAGGCAGTGGAGATGAGTCGAGTGCTGAAATAATAAATCTTCAAAGCTATGTTTTGTTAGAAGCTTCTTCTAGTGTGTGGCCAGCGACCTGAACCTGCGAGCACCACTCGCTGTGAAACAATCTGTTCCCTTTCGTGGAACTTCGAACTGCGTCCTCTAGGGGTCGCTATGGGGAACGCCTCGTCGTGACCCGTGTCTGAAGCCTACATGAATGATGTGCGCTACCGGCGCCTATTTTGTACTAGTCGCGACGGTAGTGACGTCATGGCTGTCGCCGGCCAAACAAGTTGGTGTTTTTTCAATGTAGGCTTCAGACACGGGTCACGACGAGGCGTTCCCCATAGCGACCCCTAGAGGACGCAGTGTCTCGTTCCCCTCAGGGAACCATGGTTACACAAGTAACCTGAGACGTTTTATTCAGAGGTGGGACAGAGGCCCAAAGGGAGGATAAGTACACTGCATCTCTCTTTTAACTATCCATGCTAATTACCTGGACTGACTCTTGAATATAAGTATAATAGAAAGAGAAACTTATTGATGTAAGTTTTCGAGACACATTTAACTTCTTTAACTTGAGCAATGTGTTTTTAGAATGTGTGTCATGTGCGAGATGCTGCAAAAGACGTGAGCTCAACATTCAAACACGTCCATCTAGTGTGTTCATATAGAAAAACAACAAGTAGCACAATAGAATGGATAAATACATTCTGTGTGTCCAATCCTGCACCCATAGGGCCAACATCCTGCAGGTTTTAGCTCTAACCAGCTCAAAAACACTTGCCTAGAAGTTTCTAGCAGAGATGGTCTTATTATTGGGAGATACGAGGGTCTGTATTAATGTTCTCTTAGAAAACTGAATTTTTTCGGTGTAAACTCTAAAAATTGTTCAATCCAAAACTACTATTTAAAGGGGTCATATGATGCGATTTCAAGTTTTCCTTTCTCTTTGGAGTGTTACAAGCTGATTGTGCATAGATAAGATCCCTGAAGTTGCAAAGACTAAAGTCTCAAAACCAAAGAGATATTCTTTATCAAAGTTAAGACTCTGCCACGCCCCCCTAAAACGGCTCGTTCTAACACACCCCCACATATCTACCTCACTATGTGGAAATATTAGCATAACGCGGCCCAAATGTGCACGCAAAGAAAGAAGGCATGGTGTCAGTAACCGCAGTTAGTGTTGAAGCAGCATGTCAGGGAGACGCTGTGTGTTTAAGTGCGAAAGCAAAAGCACTTTATTTGGCCTACCAGAAGTAGATGCATTTAGGAATAAGGAGGGGGCTTTGTAGAAAACGAAGCGTTTGAGAGAGGCGGGGCATAGAGGACCTACAATAATGTACAGTATTTGAAAAATAATGTGTTTTTTTAACATTAAAGCATGTCAACATATTCTGTTACACCAAATACACAAAATAATGATCTTTAAAAAAGCATCATATGACCCCTTTAATGAAAAACAAGTTGAAGATTAGCCGATATGCTGTCGATTCATTAAATGATAAGCTGTTTCCTCAAAAAAGCAGTTTATTCTATGTAGTGAAACTTCTCCATTGAGATCTATTAAAAAAACGGCCTCTGGTCTCCTTCCCTGCGTACCGCCAAAGTGGCAGCGTTAGCATTAGCCGTCACGCTTTTTTGGTTAAAGGTTGCATCGCCTTCCAGTGGCTTTGTTTCTAGTTAGTCTGAAAACACTGATTAGCTGGTTCAGGTGTGTTTAATTAGGGTTGGAGCTAAACTCTGCAGGACGGTGGCTTTCCAGGAATAGATTTGGACACCTCTGCCTTACAAGTTCTGAGGATATCATATGACAAGGGTTGGAAACCAAGAGCTGGGTCCATTTAAAAAAAAAAAACTACCAGAACAGAATGACGCTACTGTATCTACAATGGGAAACAGGCTCAACATGTGCAGTCTGATTACAGAGCAAATGACTCTAAGGAGGCGTTTCATTTTAGTGAATCAAACACATCGCGCACAGCCAGTGTAGTCCAATTCCCAATCAAATGTCTCTAGTGAATCGGTTCTTTTTAGTGAATCAAACACATAGCACACAACCAGTATAGTCTGATTTCCAAACAAATTACTCTAGTGTGTCGGGTCTTTTTAGTAAATCAAACATATCGTGCGCACACAGCACAGTCCAATTCCCAATAATGTCTCCATTGAGTTGGTTCTTTTTAGTGAATCAAACACGAAGCACGCAGCTAGTATAGTCCGATTCCCAAACAAATGTCTCTAGTGAGTTGTTTTTTAGTGAATCAAATACGTGAGTGGAACCACTGTATTGTAGTGTGATTCCTGATCAAATGACTCTTATGAACCATTTTTTAAATTAATAAAAAACATACAACTTTAAACTAATTGTGAGACTTAAATCAGCATAAATGTTAAATTCTTTATGATTCCCATCCTTATACATATGGCCCATCTAATACAATGCGGTATGGTACAGTTTTAGCATTAGGCTGTGATTCCCAACTTTGTCTTATGTACCCCCACAACCCATCAGTAAGGGTTACTTTATCAACACCAAAACAGAAATGTGTTCCTTTTCACAATAATTCATATTATACTGGATAGAATTCAGCATTATAATTTCTATTATAAGTCACTAAAATCTTTTTGTTATCATTCTGCTCTTTTTCTTACCGATGCAGTTTCTTGGCCCTGCAGAAAAAGGGATGTATGCATATGGATGCCTCCCTTTGCTGTTCTCTGACAGAAACCTTTCCGGTCGAAATTCCTCAGGTTCTGGGAAGTAGCGTGGGTCCCGGTGAAGAGCATATGGTATGATAACAGCATTCACTCCTTTTGGGACTTTAAACCCATCTGCAACCGAGCAACACAACAACAGCAGTCTTTCAATTACGTTATTCATGTCACAGTTTTAACTGTTAAACAGGATTCAGCACACGCCAAACTATACCGCTGTGTGGGAGACAGAACAAAGCTTTAATAAATAATTGATAAACGGATGTGTTTATTGCGTTTTGCAACACTTTCCATCCTAAAAAGTTGCCGTTTTCCATCCAGCTGCTTTGGCGTGAATAAAAAGCTTAGCTCGGAGTAGAAATAAACACTCAGGTTGCTTCATATTTGCAAATAGGAGATGGAAATAGAAGCTCTGACATCTGCTGTTATGCTGAGATGCAAATAATGAGAGTGGCACAGATCTTTGATCTCGTAGCACTGTTTGGCAAGGTGACAAACTGCTGCCACCTACTGATCTGACAGCTCTCGCAGATGCTGCGTGCAAACAGAGGCACGGAGGGGAAGATCCGCAGACTCTCCTTGATGACACACTCCAGGTAGCGCAGCTTTTTCAGGTCCTCAACCCCCACGTGGCGGTCTGACGAACCTGCCAATCAGAATGCAGGAGACGCAGCTGAGCTCTACAGTAAATGAGGTTGTTAGAAAACATTTACAAGCATCTAGATGCTTTCTTGACTACTGAGCAGAACTAAACAGAACAAATTGTTTTATTAAGAACACATGGTAGGCATTACGCTCAGTGAAAGACCTATATACCGAACACTTCCTGTAGTTCTGCCTGCACTGCCTTCAGGACCTCAGGATGGGAGCCAATCAGATGTAAAGCCCAGTTCATTGAAGCTGCAGTGGTATCATGACCCTGTCAAAGAGAACGGTTCTTCAAGCAATCTTCTGTCTTGACAGAGTTTCCTTTGGTAGTTTTATTTGTACCTCAAACATGAAGGTGTCCACTTCCTCCTGAATGTCCTCATGACTCAAATTCTCTCCATCCTCATAAGTAGTTTTTAACAGCATATCTAGGAAGGCCCGTCTTTTCCTCGGCCCCTGGTCAGAATCACTGTCAGATTCAGAGCTCATGGACTTCGATCTCTCCTTGATGACCTTCAGGAAAACACAGAAAATTCTGTAAGAATGATCTGGAGGCTTGTATTTGACGGCCATCTGTCTTTTTTTTTGGAAAGTGTGTGTGATACAGAACAGAAATAAATCACTTAATTTTCCTGAAGCAACCTTATCTTGACACTACATTGTGTGTTATTGTTAAATATAATTGTGACGAGAGGGGCGGGGCCGAGAGCCGTGGGAACGGAGCGAGGCCGGTGGAGTAATTGCTAATGCGCGACACCTGCGCCACTCACCCCTCTCGTCACAATAATCATTTTCAGAAAATATTTTTTGTCAATTGAAACAATGCTGAAATAAATTTTAAATATTAGATGAAAAACCTGGCAAGTAAAATCATTTAATTTCTAAAATTACTAAACTCAAATAAAAATAAAGCTAAATAACAAAAAATAAATAAATAAATAAATAAATATATATAT
>NW_015639782.1:1048648-1064261 GCF_001515625.1 Sinocyclocheilus rhinocerous | reverse complement strand
GTGTGTGTGCACTTTGGATGGGATAAATGCAGAGCACTAATTCTGAGTATGGGTCACCATACTTGGCCACATGTCACATCACTTTTTTACATGCTGATTTTCAGGGCACCTGTGAAGTAAACACACAACAGTACATTCCGAATAGTGCTGACCAAACATGCTGGATGACATAGTTTTTCTGGTGCATTTTATATCTGGTACTTTTCATGCAAATATTTCTTTGTGCTACAAAAGAGGAATGTGATGCAAAGGCTGCCACAACAGTTTTTAAATATATGAGCTTAAAAGTGGTGTAATAATGAATTTTATGCTAATTAAGTTGGGTATGCTAATTCTTATGAACACAAAGTATGTGACAAAAGTATGTACTTTACCATCCTTAGTGAAGTATGTATTTGTATATGTAGAGCGTAGTATCAGAGTCATTATAGTTAACTGAAATAATTTTTAAAAATCCCCCCAAATTTTTTTACATTTATTTTATTTTTACCTGTTTTCATTGTTTAAATATTTAGTAATGTAGTAAAATAACTAAAACAAAAATAAAATAAAATAAAAATGATTAAAATATATAGACATATTCAAAAAACGAATAAATTATAAAACATTTAAAACTAATAAAAATGACAAAAGCACATAACACAATTACTAAAACTAAAATTAATACAGAAAATATAAAAATAAAAGCTCATTCAAAATATGAATAAATTCTACAATAGTGTAGGGTTAATTTAGGATAATTGAATGATTTTTTCCTAGTCATCTCAAAGGCAAAAAGTGTCCCAATTTACTTGAATCCACCCTATAAATAATAACGCTGATCACTCACACTTGCAGTGAAGGAGTGAAGAATTCTCAGTCTTCTGGAATGTTCTTTGCCTTCCTCTAACATGTTGTAGATCCAATCTGGCCACAGCCATGGTGCTCTCTGTCTCTTGGTGATGATGTCACTCATTCTGCGGGAAGAATATAAACACTGTCAGAGAGAACAACATATCTCTATTTATTAGCAAGAACATATGCTCTACCACTGAAGTACACTACTTACTTATAGACACTTTGCACATACTCAGAGTCAGAATTGCTCTGAGCATAGATCTTCTTTCCCATTGCAGTTTCTGTTGCCAACACACACATCCCATGTATCATCAATAGTTATTATAACTAAACAATAAGCATAAGGCCTTTTACATTAGCATGCATGTACAGTAGCAGTATGCAAACAGCAAAACCCCATATTGTGCTATCACACTATATGGAAAGACTGAATGTACTGTACCACATATGATGTCCAAAGCACATAATGTTATGTAGCTAAAGCAGTTGAATGGCTCTCCGTCTATGTGCTTCTGCATCTTTTGAATCAAAATATCGGTTTGTTCATTCATCACCTCTAGGAAGTCAGAGAGGATGGAGAAGTGGAAGGTTGGAGTCAGCATTTTCCGCCGGTTACGCCACTTCTCCCCTGTGCTGTTGGAAGAAAAGTTGGGAAGAGTCAAGTCTGTGACCTCAACATGGCTTCACTACTGTAAAGTGAACATGGAGATCATTTTATATTCAATTTCGGTGTTTCTGGACTCTGCTGCATTTGGACAGATGGTCAGTGACCCTGTGTCCAGCGTGGCTGATTATAAACTACTGTGCTTTTGATAGACTTTGTTTGCAGTGCTTGATGCAAGCTGCTTTTGAATATGAGATATGAGATCTGCCAGTTTGGCAGGTGGTCCTCTACCGTATGTGAAACAAAGTTTAGTTTGACTTTAAATGTTATGACCTTTGAAGGACAGGATTGCAGCTTTTTTAAGATAACAGAGAGATATAAGACAGCAGTACTCTTAAAACTAGTTAAATATTAAGCGTGGTATCATTTCTAGCATCGCCAGTTGCAAATATAACAATGTTTTTACACATTATGTTAAAATTCTGGGTATGATGATTATTGTTCTGGACACTCATTTATTCAGGTAAAACAATAAACCTTTAACATTAATACTGCTCAACATATAAGCATAAATATAACCATAATAACATAGGAATGTATTTAACAAGTTTTTTTTTTAACATTTGTTTTTCACAAAACTGTATTTTAGATTTTTTTTTTAAATGTAATTTTTTTTTTATTTAGATATATTTTTGGTGGTTTTCTGAAGCTCAAACACAATTGTGCCGATATGCAAGATGCAAATGCACATGCATGAACTGATTTACACCTTCAATGCAGTGTACATTTCTTAGTCTGCCAAATACTGTACAGTACATAAATGTAAAAACCCTCAGAAAGTACTGAAATAACAAAATAAATATATTTTTTAAAATACTTTATTTATTTATTTTTCATTTTGGGTTTATGCACCTGCCTTTAACCATGATTTTTTTTCCAAACACTCCCCTCATCTACAATTGGTCGAAGAAAGAGATAATCCCGCCCCAAACTCACTCAATTGGTTAAGCCACTATTGCTGTGTCAAGCTGGTCAGATGCTCAAATAAACAAAGTCACAGTGTTTACACATGTTGGGTAAAATTAGTCTACAAATGAATGGCTTTCTTACAGTTTGTCTATTATTAAACTATATTAAGATGGAAGAAACTATTTAACTGAATTTACCCTATTCATCTACATAATACTTCTACAAATCATGTATTATGTTAACAGTATGCATTACAACAGACTGTAAACAGACTGTTTTCACAAAAACTGGTGGTAAACCCACCGTAGGCCTACCTGGTGAGCAGGCCTGTGCCGAGCCAGGGGTGCAGGAACCTGTATGAGTATGACTTGTCTAGGTGTCTAGAATTACTGAGGACCACCTGATGGGAAAACATAGGTTTGAGAATGAACTGGCAACTGTGAGGAAAATTATACAGAAGTAAATGGAAAGGATAAAATTTCAGAAACAGGCACCTCAATATTCTCTGCGTGATACAAGATCAGAAAGGGGACTGGACCCACCCACACCTTTGCTAGAGGAAGGTGTCTGTTTTCATTTGTGCCCTCAATAATCTGGTTGAAAAAATCTTCAACAGAAACACACTCTTATAAAATTGCAGTGTTAAATGATCGTTGTTAATTAAGAGTTGATGCTACTCAAAAAGAACAGTCTCTTACCGCCTGCATTGGTTTTAAACTGCAGTGCATTGCCAATGATTGGATAAGCGCCCGGCATTCCTGGAATTGGTCTCATTTCGTTCCATTTTCCTATATAATTTTTAAGTGGATGATATGTAGTAGATGCTAAAAGGAGTAAAAGAATGGCTGTGAATATAATCCCCAAGATGTATAATCCAAAAAGGACACCCATTTTGTTTGGACGAAGCTGGCCGCAGCTAATGCTCTGAAAGAAGCGCACAGGCTGCTTCACTGTGAACTTCAGACTTAACTGATTCACTTGCTTAGTACAAACAGAGAGAGAAAAAACACCCTAGGCTGATCAAACAGATGGCGTTATGATACATAACTGGGACGCATGCAGGTTATCTGTGGGTAAAGTGCCTCTCGCTAAAACATTAACAGACAGCAGTGCTAATGCAGCAATAGATAATGATCTGGCATATTATTGGTGGATATTTTGTGTGTCTGTTGTTTGTGTGTGTTGTGGTTTACTGGCACACATTCTGCTGTCTTTCTCCCACGAAAGAGCTCTGCCAAGTCTTTTGTTAAAGATAGAAAAGCACCTTTTACCCTGAATAGCCAATGGATTTAATTCTTCAAAATGATATTAAAGTATGATATTAGTGCGAAAATATTACCAATATTATTGGTGAAAATGAGACTTTTTTGATATTATTGTTAAGAAATTCAGGGAACAAACGTCTAATACTCTCTGTTGATCGCTGTGATATATCACTGAACCTTTGCCAAATTATATAACAATTTTATTGCAAATGACTCCACCAAGCAGATAAAAGTCTCAATAAAATGTTACTGAACCAAACAGTTTGGTAGAATTGCTATCACCGAAAAAGAAATAATTAGGCTATGAATCATTTTTAATCAACCTGTTGGCCGCAGACATCTATTTAAGCAGTAAAAACAAATACATATTATACTTTACATGATAAATGCATTAACTTACAATAACAAAAGATGTTTGGCATTCATCCTTCATAATTTTATAAAAGGAAATACCGGGGATGCTCCAGATGTTGAGGTCAATGTGAAGTCCATAAACTGTGACTGGACATCAGGTAACAAATTATACATTGAATCACAATCAAGTGATATTATGACAGTGCATATCAGTCAATAGTATTCATTATGTCTGGCTCATTAAGCTCTTTCGTGTAATTACAAAATTAACTACCCTGCTATTGCATGACAGGCTGAAATTTCTTCCTCACATACACTGGAAACCGGCTCAGCTGTTTCCGATGATTCTGGCCACCTGAAAGCAGACGGTATTGATGATTTACTCAGACTTGATGAAATATTTTCATTATGTGAATCTCTTCTCTACCAGGACTGTGCGTTATTGAACACGTTAATTAATCTCCAGTGTCTTGTAAATTGTAAATACAATAATTCTTTCAAAGAACTCACAAATATTCCTTTTAATTAAAACCCCTCTGTCATTGCTTATTTTTCTGGATCATTTATTTGTTGATTCTATGCAGTCTATGGAGTATAGACTGCAAAGTTAATTGGTTCAGGATAGAATTGTATATTAAGTAAACATAAACAAAGGGCAACTGATTTAAACTGTGACATTAACTAATAAAATGTTGTTTTTATATTAAATTAAAAATAATAAGCAGTAGCGCACTGACCTGTAGAGCCGAGCAGGGGCATGTTCCCTCCGTCTCCATCAGCGCAGGGTAGTCGCCTCCTGCTGGGTGTGATACACTCCAAGAACCCACTAGCTGTAGAGCTGGTGATGCCCATACTGAAGCCTGTCACTCCCATAGCTGTGCTCTCACCTAAGAGACATACAGAAAAAGCTTACACTGTCATCTTATTTTTCTTATATGACTTATTTTTAGGAAGTAAAAATGTAGAAGGCAAATCCACGTTACTGTATGTTTGTGTTGTTCCTCCTGCCACTGGCCAGATCAGGCACATACTTTGTACAAGTGACCCACCTTTGACAAGTCTTTGACTTGTCCTCATGTTACAGGCAAAATCCATGGGTGTGAAGGACCTTTTCATAGGGGTGTCGGACTACAGAACAAAAACATGGCATGAGTTACGTCTAACAATAGACTCCTCCGTATTTACCTCCTATTTCGAGCACTGTTACTACAGCAGTGTCTGAACCAGGAAAGTATCTATATCACTTCCTTGTCGGAGGTGGTGTCATGTTTCGACAAAGTTGTGTAGAAATGCAGTTTTGGTTTTGTTCTGTATTAAACTGCTGGTCACCTATAGCTATAACTGCCTAACATCTGATATCACAATGACTACTCCTGACTGTACGTGTACGTCGTCAAGACTTCTCTTCAATGTATGCATTGTCATCTGCAATGTATGCTGTTTTCATCCACACTACTGTACTGTAATCATAATTGTAGGGTAGATTTACTCTGAATGTGTGAGTAGTATTGGGCCGAGACAGCGACTCCAGCATAAGGGTGGGTTCTCTCAAAGGTGGGAGGTTGTTTACTGCGTGCATGACACTGGTAGCGCCGCCTCTTAGGATCCTTCCTCTGAGCTAAGAAATACAGAGAATGATTACAGCTTTGATTCTGTGCAGACGGAATGGCCAACCATCTTTAAATACACCTTTACTTACACAGATTGTTTTTTGATATTTTGAATTTTCTGTAAAAGGGCAAAGGGCAACCATGTTTACTGTTTCCAAAGTCAAGTCAGCCAGTTTGCCCCTTTCACCCATTTAAAAAACCGCTGCTATCTCTGTTTATAGAGATCAAAGTCCACACAGCTAGCTTTTATTTAATGGGATGCTGAAACACCTTTCTGCTTGTGAATTTACACAAAAGTTGTGTACAACTGTGGAAAGGTTTCAGATAGTTTTCACCATGATGTCAAATAAATTAAAATCTAATTCAAATGAGATAGCTATGCAAATATTCTTTTTTTTTGAGAAAAGCAAATGTTTAATCACTATAATACATGCTTCTCAAATAACAAAAAAAATAAACATTTATGAATTAATATAACCACTCCATCTGTCTGCAAGCACATAATTGTGGGATAACATTAACCATGAAGAACATATGTTCTGTCTTTAAAACCCAACCAGATGAAGTCATCTTTGTAGACAAGATGTTACATAAACATTTGATGCCTACCTAACGCATACACTGCTTGAAAATGCCATTTTTTTCAGGTTTTGAAAAGTCATATCTTGATGGTTGGTCAGTGGTCAATTTGGTTTCAATAGAGGTGTGAATGACAAGGTTAACATAGACTTTATCACTTATAACTAGCATAAGGCAGTGGCAAACGTTAAACCCATCAGATTGTGTTTGTGAAATATGTATGTTTCATGTATGTACACTACCATTTAAAATCAGGGGTCAGTCAGATTTGTAATGTTTTAATATTTTAATAAGTCTTATGTTCCCCAAGGCTGCATTTATGTTATTAAAAATACAGTAAAAATAGAAATATTGTGAAATATTATTACAATTTAAAATAGATTTTTTCTATTTGAATATATTTCAAAATGTAATTTATTCCTGTTATGGCAAAGCTGAATTTTCAGTAGCCATTACTCCAGTCTTCCGTGTCACATGATCCTTCAGAAATCTTTCTAATATGCTGATTTGCTGCTCAAGAACATTTCTAAAAATTACCAATTGTTAAAACAGTTGTGCTGCTTAATATTTTGTGGAAACTGTGAAACATTTTTTCAGGATTCTTTGATAGATAGAAAGTTCAAAAGATCAGTATTTATTAGAAATAGACATTTTTAAACAGTGTAAATGTCTTTCATTTTTATATCAATTCAATGCATCCTTGCTGAATAAAAATATTCATTTATTTCAAGAAGAAAAAAAAATCTTACTGACCCCAGACTTTTGAAAGGTAATGTATGTAAGTGTTAATAAAAATAAATAAATCAAGGTGGTGACACATGAATCTCTTCAGATAAGGCAGATCAATAGTCTGCTGGCCACAGTGATGCCAGTGTGGCTTGTTACCTGCATAAGCCTGGAAATAGGTGCATAGTATTCTTGCTCTTGAGACTCAGAGTGTATCTGAGGAAGCCTGTGACTCTGAACGGCACTTACTGGTGGAGAGGGCAGGCTTTCATTCACAGTGGATCTGCAAGAAACAAACCCAAGAACACAAAGTTACTCTAATTAGCAGTCTGCATGTTTACTCATTCTTGATACCCCTGCAGGAGCTCAAGGCTACTTCTGTGATTTTTCCAAGTGATGACAAGGTTAAAAGTGTTACAATTAATAAGGTGCAGTGCAGCTTGAGGGACCAATTTAACAAGCGCTTTTAAAAGAAGTCTGCATTTCAAAAGAATGCCTCGGCTTGTTATAACAGGACCCCAGTAGACCTTGCATTGAATAATCTGCAGCCACATATTCTGAAAGAGTTGCATCATGCATAAAGGAGTTGCTGCAACAGAACCTCTCATATCACATTCTTTACGTAAAACTTGTGAGAATAGAAAATGGTGCACGCAGAGGTATAGTTCACCCAAAAATTTTAAGAGGAATTAAGAATTTACAAAGAAATTGTGTAAAGAAATTACACTTCATGCAGTTACAATGAATGAGGACTACAGCTTTCAAGCTTCAAAAAGAATATGCTACAAAAGTGTCATAAAAGTGGCCCATATGTTTTGTGCATTACATTCTAGAGCCATATGATAAACAGACCAGGGTCATTAATTACAGTCTCCCCCTCCAGGGAGCTGTTGACCACCTCAACTGGATCAGTGAGTCAGAGAGCTGAACTTAAGAGCTGAATTGGTATGATTTGTTAACAAATCATTCAGACCAGTTTTTGTGAACTGTATGAACTGATTCAAATGCAAATATCTGACTCAAAACAACAATTAGTTCACAATTTGTTAAATTGAGTTGGATAATAACAATTGTCTTCTATAGAGCTGCTTTATAGCTGAATCAAATTTGTTTTCGTAAATAATTAAATCTGTATCATTAACACTCTTAATGAACTGTTATACCGCTGTGGCCCAGTAAAATACTACTGATAAATCCTTATGTGACAATTGGATTTATGTACAGTTTACCGACCTGAGAATACATTTTATTTGATAATATTTCAACAATCATGTCATATGTGTTTTCTATCCGCTGTTTTAGTGCTGGGCGGTATGACCAAAAATGTATATCACGGTATTCTATGTAAAAAAAGCCGCTAAAATGGGTCTGAAAGTTGCTAAATCTAGTGCTAAAGTCGCGCTCGTGTTTGTGAGACGCGGGAGCTGATGGCAGGGGGCGGTGGATATTTGTGGCGGTCAGTGTGGATATTGTGGATGAGTTCTTCTGTGTCATCACGTTCTATTAGTTCTACAGCTTCAGTTTCGGAACTTTCACGCTTAGTAACACATACAGCTGTTCCCTCACCACAGTGCAACAGTGAAAAGGGACCCCTTTCAAACAGTGTCGCGTGCGGTATTTTAAAAATAAACACCGGTATTCGGTATGAACCGGTATACCGCCCAGCACTACGCTGTTTATAATCAGAAATAGTGATGCCAAATTCACAAATAAATCAATCTTTTGATCTAATTGGTCAAATGTATTTGCAGAGCTGAAACGGTTCGAGGTTCAGTTTGATTCATTCAGTCAGTTCACATATTTGCAGTGGTTTCTCACACCGGAATAGTAACAGGATATTTTATGAGACAGAAATCAAAACGAGCGCTGATTGAGGTGGATATTTACCTATAATTCATTGCACTTGTAAATGTCACTTACAAAGCAGCTCTTTATTACATGCACAGTTGTGAACAATTCTGTACTGCAGATTGCACGATTTATATCAATTTATATCCAAAACAGTATTTAAAAACAATATAAAAATAAAGGCACATTTTTTGAGTGTGGGCCTGTGCCTCTGTAATAGTAAAAGGCTAGAAAGGCCCCAGTTCATAACTAATGAACTTTGCAACATTAACACCGTTATTGAATAATGACACTATTTTCTTTTTAGAGCTGCTTTACAGCTGAAATCACATTTCATAATTTAAGTACTTTAAAACATTAATGCTGTTATTTATTACTGTGAAGCTGCTTTGAAATCTGTATTGTATAAAGCTTTATATAAATGTGAAAAAAAAAAATGAAACGAATTAGATATCACTACTTTTTTCATTCACTTTCAAGATCAACTAGGGATAATAAATGGTGTGTCAATATTATTAATGAATAATTACTTTAATTTAATTAAGCTACTCCACACTAAGTTATCATATGGCTTTCAAAACTTAGAACATTGTGCAAAATTCACGTGGACTACTTTTATGACACGTCTATGATGCTTTTTTGTTATATTAAAGCTTTCTGTTTGTGTTCCACAAAGGAAAGAAAGTCATATGGGTTTGGAACAACATGTTCCAGTTCCTTTAATCATGTGTGCAGAGTTACAGCTCACAGTCTAGTTCCTCGTAAGATTTGGCTTCCGTTTCCTGTGAGGTTGTGGAACATTCGAACCCTGCCACTGAGTCTGGGGAGTCTGCGCTGGGCTGTGGGTTTCTGTATGAGTATACCGGACCCTCTCAGAGCCTGAGTCTTCACACACATCAACATGCTCGCTCCATCATCTGGGTCATACCTTAAGAGGAGCCAAGACAGATCACGTTCAGAAACAAGTCTTCAGTTGTTTTCATACTGATTTATCTGTAGTTAATATATTCCTTAATTCTGTTCCTTATTAAATTGTCTTTAAAAAATAGATATAGCAATAGAAAAACTGTTTTTGCAGGGTTAGATTTTGACTTGCCAAACTCCAAAAGACTTACAGGGCTCTCTCAGTAAATCCCTGATGTCTCTGTTGCAGTGGCTTTGCTTGGATTGTCATAACACCGTTTAAATTAATCTTGTAGGCACTTGAGACCTGACAGAAGAAATGACACATTCATAACACGAGGGCAAAGTAACAGGCAGGACTTCATCTTTGCAGCAAAACGCATCATGTTTTGGTAGGTTGTCACCTGTACATTATTGCTGCATGTTGACAGGAATGTGGTTCTGCTGCTGGAACCTCTGGATAACAGAAGATGATGTCCTTTAACTGGGAGTTGAGATGAAGGCGCTTGACTGGAGCTCTCTAATGTCCTCCTCTGCATTGCTCCATCTGATGCCAAAAAGAACATTAGGGATTTAAGGAAATCTCCAACAGTGCACTTAACTTCTGGCAGATTAGCAACTGAATTTCATTTTATTACTCCAAAATGCCATAGAGTAACACAAACAGGCATGGGGACAAACACAGTTCATGCTGATGCCTCAAGAATCCTATCATTGTTGAGTTTTTATCATTAATCATTATTTGTTACAATTTTTTAAAACATTTTTACATATTGTTTACAAGCTTACAACCATTTGAAATGCTTTGAAAAGGACAATTATCCTGCGCTGATGTATTTCCCATTGAAATTGAAGTTGAACATAAAGTTAGTGTGGGCCATATCAAAATGTTCACCCATTTTGATCAAAGTTTCCACAAAAATGTTAAGCAGCTCAACTGTTTTTTACATATATAATAATATTAAATGTTTCTTGAGCAGCAAATCAGCCTATTAGAATGATTTCCTGAAAGATCATGTGACACGGAAGACTGGAGTAAAGATGCTGAAAATTCAGCTTTGCCATCACAGGAATAAATTACATTTTATAATATAATAAAATAGAACAACATTTTTTAAAATTGTAACAGCGTTTCACAACATTAATTTTACTGCATGTTCGATCACATAAACGCAGCCTTGAGACTTTTCAAAACCAAAAAATCTTACCAACTCTAATTTTTTTAACTGTATTGTACATACATGGTCTAAAAGCTACAAAACTCCACTTAAGGGGTCTTTAAGTATGCAAAAGCTGTGTTGTGGTTCTTCACCCACCAGGATCTAATGATCAAACATGTACTGTTGGCTAATTCTGCTGGTTTAGTTATTCAGTAATTCAGACACACCCGGGAGCTGTTTCTCCCAGTACTTGTGTAAGAGCTCCTCCAGAAGGCCCACCACCTCCCTCCATGTGTCATCAAACAGCTCATCTGCAACTGCATCACGGATGCATGCATGAGGGGAAACTGGGGGGACTCCACCCCTGGGGGCCACGGATGAAGACTTCCTCCGATCCACCTCCTCCTCTTCCCTAAAGTCAAAAGAATTACACAAGTTACAACTAAATATTCCCTTCTGACAGAATGCCTTAAAATGGGTGCACACTATTAACAGTCCATTTATGGTGAATAAAACTGCTGCAGATAACAGAATGTAATGAGACAGTACAGCATTTGTAGAATTTAGATCACCAGGCAGTGACTGAATGTCTATTGAAGTGCAAAGAATTTTTTTGCTTCAATGGAAATCAAATGTAAGGTAGACTGGAGCCAATTTTTTCCACAAAGATTACTGAAATCTCACAGTGACTACAATGTTTGAGTCAAAGATCCAATTATTTGGATTTGTTTATTCACAGATTTTTTTTCCCCCCAAACGAAAATTTCAATATTATCATATTTTGGGGCAAGATGTCACATTCCTAATTCATATATGTTATAAACAATTTAAAATTGTATTATATTTGTAAGATAATAGTTTTATATATCTACTATATATATTTCCTTGAGCAGTACCAGCTGAAATGTTCAATAGATTTAGGAACAGCTGAAATGAATAGCTTTTTAGAAGCCAAGAATTTTCAAAAATAAATCTATTCTACGCTGAAAAAATTTCACTGAACTAAAAGGTGTTGACAACTTACCCCAGTCTTCCTTACAATTACGGTTTGTTCATGAAGCAAAGGCAAACATTTATGACAAATTTATGGTATGCTTGCTTATTAATCTAGTATATTAAGTATATGAATTTCAGGAAAAAAAAGTTCTAAGCATTTTGAGTAAAAGATAAATTGTGATGTACATTTCTTTTCCATCATAAGCCAGAAACTCCTCTATGCTGCCCTCTGCTTCATACACCTCCTCTTCCTCATTGAGGTCGAGTGAATGCTCATAGAGACGGGAGCTGGAGCTCCGGACAGACTGCTCACACCAAAGGCCCGGGGCCAGACTGCGGCCTGCTACATACAGCCTGCAGGCAGAGGGAGAGAGAGAGAAATGAGGGAGGAAGCAAATTCTCACCACAGCCAGGCCAGACAGATAAATGCATTGCCTGTGGACACGTTCAGTGCAGTGTCTTCATAACATATTGCATATTTTTTAATCAGGTGAGAGGCCTCC
This sequence comes from Sinocyclocheilus rhinocerous, assembly GCF_001515625.1. Taxonomy (NCBI): domain Eukaryota; kingdom Metazoa; phylum Chordata; class Actinopteri; order Cypriniformes; family Cyprinidae; genus Sinocyclocheilus; species Sinocyclocheilus rhinocerous. Next base: position 1,051,907 of record NW_015639782.1, on the reverse strand, counting down.
TCCTTGAGGGTTGGTTTTATGTGTTATATCAAATGTATAATGTATGATAGGCTTCAGTGCATATTTCAAAACAAGATAAGTGCAGTCAAGCAAAAAGAAAGAGCTAAGCCCAGGAAACAATCAATAGCGGGAGCCCATTAATCAGGAGATAAAGGACCCCACACATTTTTTGTAAGATTTTTGTAAGAATGACCTTAAAAAGTTCAGGAGTAACTCTAGAGATAAATATAATACTGCGATAAATTATATATAATGACAAGAAATTGTTGAAGAACATTAGTTAAACTTGAACTTGCATCTCTTCCTAAAATCTACATACAGTGCCCTCCACTATTATTAGCTCCCTTGGTAAATATGATCAAAGGTGGCTGTGAAAATAAATCTGCATTGTTTATCTTTTTGATCTTTCATTCAAAAAATTCACAAAATTCTAACCTTTCATTGAAGTAAAACAATTGAAAGTGGGGGGAAACTCACATTATGAAATAAATGTTTTTCTCCAATGCATGTTGTTGGTGATGAAACTAAAAAAAGAGCTTTTTGGAGGACAGATGGGTTTGGTGCAAACAGGGATAAAAAGTACCCCATGCCCACGGTTAAATATACTGCTGGATCTTTAATGTTGTGGGCCTATTTTTCTGCCAGAGGTCCTGGCCATCTTGTTCAGATACATAGTATCATGGATTCTATCAAATACCAACAGATAAAAAATCTAAACCTGACTGCTTCTGTTAGAAATCTTATAATGGGCCGTGGTTGGATATTCCATTAGGACAATGATCCAAAACAAACATCAAAATCAATGTGTCAAATGTGTCACTGAGCACAAAATGAAGCTTCTGTCATGGTCGTCCCAGTTCCCTGACCTGAAACATATAGAAAATGATTAGGGTGAACTGAAGAGAAGAAGCGCCAACATGGAGCTGTGGATCTGAAGAGATTCTGGATGAAGGAATGGTCTCTGGTCTCCCGTCAGGTGTTCTTCAAACTCATCAGGCATTATAGGAGAAAACTCAGAGCTGTGATCTTGGCAAAAGGATGTTGCAATAATTGGGTGCCAATAATTGTGACCAACGTGAACTAGAGAAAAACATTTATTTCATAATGAGATTTTCCCCCAACTTTCCATTGTTTTACTTAAATGATAGGTTACAATTTTGTGATTTTTTTGAATGAACGATCAAAAGAATAAACAATTCAGATTTATTTTCACAGCCACCTTTGCTCATATTTACCAAGGGTGCCAATATTAGTGGAGGGCACAGTATAAATATTATATTATATTATATTATATTATATTATATTGTATTATCCAAAAGTTTGAGGATGGTAAGATTTTTAAACAAGTCTCTTATGCTCATCAAGGCTGCATTTGTTTGGTCAAAATACAGTAAAACAGTAATATCATGAAATATTATATATCATAAACATTTTCTGTTTTAAAATATTTTACATTTTTAAAATTCCCCTTGATGGCAAAAAGAATTTTCAGCATCATTACTCCAATCTTCAGTGTCACATGATCCTTCAGAAATCATTCTAATATGCTTTTATGCTATTAATATTAATGTTGAAAACAGTTGTTCTGCTTAATATTTTTGTGGAAACTGAGATCCTGAACATTTTTCAGGATTCTTGGATGAATAGAAAGTTCAAAAGCATTTATTTGAAATATAAATATTTTGTAACATTATAAATGTCTCTACTGTCACGTTTAGTAAATTTAATGTGTCCTTAAATTTATTTTATGACACCTGACTTGAAGCATTTCATACAAAGAAGGTATTAAATACACTGCAAGCAATCAAATATGTTTGCTTGAAAATAAATGTCTGAGGATTCTATTCTTCCCTAACAAGTTTTACAGGCTTTTTCCAACCATTTACACTGGCCCTTAGCCAGACAGACCTCCATCACAGCTCAATGCCCTAAAAGGAGACTCAAGTAAACTCATTAACTCTCAGTGAACAACTATTAAATGGAACCACATATAAATCACAGAAAACTCTGTATACAGTTCAAACAATGAAATGATCCCTGTTGTGAGTTTTTAAATTCTTAAACCGAAGCAACTAATCAATTAAACGGCATATATTTGAGTAAACAGTAAATCTAACCCATGTATTTTTGTTAATTCAACTGTTATTTCATGTTGTTGAGGGGCTTACTCGCTATGGTCTTCTCTTTTGTCCAGACAGGTGGATGTGGAGAAGGAGGCGGTTCTGGCACTGGACTCTCGTCTGCAGATGTACTGAACACCCTCCTGTTTGGGAGGCTCCAATTGATTCCCTAAAATTCTGTGGTCAATGATGAAACACAACAAGACAGTATCAGCTAGCAGGGTTGTGCAAGCTTTAAAAATTAATTGAACATTCTTTTTCAATACTAAATCAATTACTGAATTTGCTGAAATTTATTTGGATTTAAAGTGGATGAAATAAAGCAATATCAAACTTGGGAAGAAACCAAAATACACAAAATAATGTTCTTTTTAGCAACATCATATGACCCCTTTAATTTGTAAACATTATAAAACTAGCAGTGATGGCTTGGGCAGTTTCTGTGAAGTAAAAAAGAGGCAGCGTTGTGTGATAGTGCTTTTATACAACAATTCAAATTACGTTAGTGTAGAAAACGGCTCAATATTTTTGTGAAAACAGTGATATTTTTCCCCCAGGATTATATGATGAATAGAACTTTTTTATTTAATTTATTGAATTTTGAAATTTAAAATTTACCTAACCCTTTCAGCCACAGAACAGTCAAATTCCTCTCACAAAGGAGCTGTACCTGAGATGGGGGGTATGTCCGTTCCACTCCTCACACTCCTCCTGCAGGGACTCAGAGCGGCTGCTGACTCTCCCCTCATACAACAGCTCATCCACAGAGTTAAAGAGCTGACGCACACGCTGTGTATTCGCCCGCTCAAACTCCTGCACACAAGCCAAACCAAACAATAAACCACTCAGTGCACAAAGCAAAGAATCCCACAGCTGAGGAGATGCATCTAGTGAAGCATTCAAAACAGTTAGACACATGCACTAAAAACAGGAAACTGGGAGTCTTTAAAATGATTCACAGAATAATGCCCTGATGTCTCTTATTGATCTAGCGTTAGTTACCAGGTGCATATTAATTGTAATAAATTGCAATGTTGTATGCTATTTAGAAATTCACTGAGAATTCATGTTACTTTCCAATTTAATTGCTGAACTTCAAGTGAAGTAGCACACAGGATACAGAATTCTAATTTGAATTT
>NW_015639782.1:1026011-1047012 GCF_001515625.1 Sinocyclocheilus rhinocerous | reverse complement strand
TTGAATTAATTACCCATATAACATATTAACCATAAACATATTTCCAAAAACAATAATGATATGTACATATATTTTTTTAATCTTTACGTGGCTCTCTGAAATACTTGATTCTGGCTGGTCACTCGCAGGCCATTTCAGTTTGATATAAAAAAAAAAATTGTTTGAATTACCCATATAACATATTAACCATAAACATATTTCCAAAAACAATAATGATATGTACATATATTTTTTTAATCTTTACGTGGCTCTCTGAAATACTTGATTCTGGCTGGTCACTCGCAGGCCATTTCAGTATGTTTGATATAAATAATATACATAATGTGTAAATAGTACAGTTATTCAATTCCCTTTCCTGGCTTTCCAATTCAGCTTCCTTTGGTGTATGGCCAATTCTTAGTTCTTATGAACTTGAATTAGAAAAGTCATGAATTAAATGGAAGCTGATCCTAAAATTCAGACCAATTTTAGTGAAAAGGCTACAAAACATCTGGAAGAAGAACAGAGACATTACATCATATCTCCAGGAGCAGATGGAGCTGTGCTCTGTGGAGAGACCGGGGCCAGTGCCTGGGCTGCCGGAGCGGGAAGGGAGGTGACTCACGGAGGTAGTGCCACCGGCAGAGGACTGACCACATGACGAGATGCTACCAATGAAGAAATGAGGCATTCACGTTGCTCTGAAGACTGTTTTCTACTTTCAAAGGTCACTAATACTAACTCAAGTATGTTATACAGCTGAAACCTTGCAATAAGGTCTGAGTATTCTAAAATGAAAATAATGATTGTGTTACCTGAGACCACTGTTTGGGACTCTGCTGACACTCCTGGTGAACGGGTCAGGCACTGAGCGTTTGTCAAGTACGTTGAGCAGCTTTTTCCTAATGCATGATACACGGGAATCAAAATGGAAAAAAGATCCATTTATGTCATGCTCAGAACACAACACATGCTGCAGTGATACATTCAGAGACATTGATGAAACAAAAAGCACAATAAGCATCCAGTGGTTAACCTGCTAAATTCCATCTAAAGCTATATTTTATAATCCTTTAATAATTATTATGCATGCAGCTTTTATAATCTTGTAAAATGTATTTGTCCCAAAGCAGGACCATTTAAAATGTACTAATCAAGGCAAAAGAGCTACTGTAATAATTTTGTTATGAAAAACATATATATATATATATATATTATTATTAAAAAAAAAATTGTTTGAATTACCCATATAACATATTAACCATAAACATATTTCCAAAAACAATAATGATATGTACATATATTTTTTTAATCTTTACGTGGCTCTCTGAAATACTTGATTCTGGCTGGTCACTCGCAGGCCATTTCAGTATGTTTGATATAAATAATATACATAATGTGTAAATAGTACAGTTATTCAATTCCCTTTCCTGGCTTTCCAATTCAGCTTCCTTTGGTGTATGGCCAATTCTTAGTTCTTATGAACTTGAATTAGAAAAGTCATGAATTGAATGGAAGCTGATCCTAAAATTCAGACCAATTTTAATGAAAAGGCTACAAAACATCTGGAAGAAGAACAGAGACATTACATCATATCTCCAGGAGCAGATGGAGCTGTGCTCTGTGGAGAGACCGGGGCCAGTGCCTGGGCTGCCGGAGCGGGAAGGGAGGTGACTCACGGAGGTAGTGCCACCGGCAGAGGACTGACCACATGACGAGATGCTACCAATGAAGAAATGAGGCATTCACGTTGCTCTGAAGACTGTTTTCTACTTTCAAAGGTCACTAATACTAACTCAAGTATGTTATACAGCTGAAACCTTGCAATAAGGTCTGAGTATTCTAAAATGAAAATAATGATTGTGTTACCTGAGACCACTGTTTGGGACTCTGCTGACACTCCTGGTGAACGGGTCAGGCACTGAGCGTTTGTCAAGTACGTTGAGCAGCTTTTTCCTAATGCATGATACACGGGAATCAAAATGGAAAAAAGATCCATTTATGTCATGCTCAGAACACAACACATGCTGCAGTGATACATTCAGAGACATTGATGAAACAAAAAGCACAATAAGCATCCAGTGGTTAACCTGCTAAATTCCATCTAAAGCTATATTTTATAATCCTTTAATAATTATTATGCATGCAGCTTTTATAATCTTGTAAAATGTATTTGTCCCAAAGCAGGACCATTTAAAATGTACTAATCAAGGCAAAAGAGCTACTGTAATAATTTTGTTATGAAAAACATATCCACCTCCAGGTATCAGGTGGTCACATGATGCTGTCGCCTTCAAGCTTTCACTCTGTCTCAAACTGCCTCTAATTTATCTGACAATTATGTCATGAATAATTTAGACAGTACAAGATCAAAGTACATTATACAGGCATGTTGGGGAGTCACATTTATCCCTATGACAACGAGAAGCTTTATTTGTAAAATTTACACAGTAAAATAGGCAACTGAGAGAATATAAATTTATTCAAAATTGTTTTGATTGTTCTAGAATTTGAAGATTTATCCGGTCTTTTAAGATTCATCAGCTTTAGTATCAGTATTTATCAAGGCCTCTGTGAATAAAACGGGTGCTGGTTATAACTGTAACCTACAAAAATAACAATACAAAATATAAAAATTGTTTTGATTGTTCTAGAATTTGAAGATTTATCCGGTCTTTTAAGATTCATCAGCTTTAATATCAGTATTTATCAAGGCCTCTGTGAATAAAATTGGTGCTGGTTATAACTGTAACCTACAAAAATAACAATACAAAATATAAAAATTGTTTTATTTTAATATTTTAACATTTTTCAAAAATTTTCAGAAATTTTCAGAAATATTTCAAAACATTTCATTCTTTAAAACCAAATAACAGCAATATGTCAAATCAAATCTTTGCTTGGCCATTTGTTGGGATAAACAGGAAAGTGTGTCCCGCTGAATTTAATTTGAGTTTTGTTAAACTAATTAAAAAGAAGCTTAGTTTACCGCGGCTGCGGTCGTGTGAAGACCGAAGAGTGTAAAGACCATCGACTCTACCGTGCGACTCCACCGGGCAGGGACACCGGCAAAGGACATAAGTATCGCTTTTTATCTCTCCTCTTTCCACTTCTGTTTCAGGTTTTTATAAACTATTTCTTACTATGTGTCAGTAAGTTGTTGTTATTTTAGCATGCGTGTTTGCCTCAGTGTTATTTTTTTAGGATTACTGATGAACTAATGTACTTTGATTTGTATTAGTTATCTATTTTAGTTACAGTTGTAGTAATGTCATTTTATATGTATGTGTGTGTGGCTGTACATACACATATGTAGTTGTTTTTTGGTGTTTGGTTTAGTGTTATGTTAGAATCATTATTATACTCCTACCTTTTGTTCTTTTAATATTTTTTAATTGTTTTTAGCTTTATTTTTTTGTTTTTATTTAAATGTTTTAGTTTTGAAATGTTGTTGTATGCATTTGTCATTTTTATTTAATTTCTTTTATTTTCTTAAATGTGTGTATATATATAGTATTTATAGAGTTTTAGCTTTTAGTTTTAATTACTTTTTCTTATTTGTAAGTCGCTTTGGATAAAAGCGTCTGCTAAATGACTAAAAGTAAAGTAAAGTAAAGTAAATCAGAGACAATTACAATGGGCTTACTGAAGTTATAACTTGCATAATTAGTACAAGTGACCTTGCTGATGTAACCAAAGACATTATCAAACTTCCAATAATGCATAATGTTAAAGTTATGATGAGATGTGATTGTTCCTACTAAAATGCCATAACTTCACAAATAACTTACCCAATTACAATGAGTCCAGTATGTCTGTCACGACATGCTGCCCTGCAGCTGTCTGGGTAGTGCAAGAGCACAGGAGGTAGGGTGGCCCACCCAAAGCCCAATGCACAGTGCATGGGTGAAATATTCCTCTATGGTATGTATGGTACCAAGCCCAACAACTTAAAAAACAGACAGCAACATTCACACTTACACTTACAGATCAGTCATCAAAAATTTGTAACTTCTTGTTTCCTCTGCAGGTCAACATGAATGTCCTCCTCTTCCCCCCGTCCTGAACAGAGGTGCCTCAGATCTGTTCCTTCAGCTCCATCAAGGGAGTGTTTGGACACGCTACAGTGGCACAGCACAGGTGCCTGATAGTCCCCACCCTCCCCTGGATGACTCACAGGTGTGCACCTTAGCATCCATCCCATTTTTTTCCATCTTGGAATATAATTTTTTTTTGAAAATTTACTAACCCTCAGGCCATCCAAAATGAAGATGAGTTTGTTTCTTCATCAAAACCAATTTTGAGAAATGTAGCATTATATAATTCGCTCACCAATAGATCCTCTGCAGTGAATGGGTGCCGTCAGAATGAGAGTCCAAACAGCTGATAAAAACATCACAATAATCCACAAGTAATCCATCAAATCAATTAAAGTCTTGTGAATTGAAAAGCTGCAAGTTTATAACTCCATCAAGACATCCATCAAACCATTGATTCTGCATGGCTAAAATATGAATCCTCTATCCATAATATTGCTTTCTCCAGTGAAAAAGTCATCTCGTCTGAATCAGGTGAGAAATGTGCACAGATCAAGCACCGTTTTACAAGTGAAAAGAGTTCTAAACAAATATGTTGGTGGATTTTGATGTAAGAGGACAATGGGGAATGTACTTTTTCACTGGAGGAAGGGTAATTATTGATTGTGGACAGAAGCAAGGGTTTAAAGTTAAAATGCCTTAATGATGGATTTGTTTCTTACAAATACAAAGATTTTCACTTCACAATACATTAATTGATGGACTGGAGTCGTGCGGATTACAGTAATGTTTCAATATCAGCTGTTTATCAACTCTCATTCTGACGGCACCCATTCACTGCAGAGGATCCATTGGTGAGCAAGTGATGTAATGCTAAATTTCTCAAAATCGGTTTCAATGAAGAAACAAACTCATCTACAACTTGGATGGAGAATTTCCAGCAAATTTTCATTTTGGGGTGAACTATTCCCTTAAAGGATCAGATCAGATAACAAAACTGTGTAATTTTAGGTCAAGAAAGTTGCATACCTATGTTGCAATAATGTAGTATTTATACAAAAATTGGCAAAATAGTTTTAAATGGTGCATAGCATGCCACTGCAGGACATGTTCAGTCCCAAAAAGCATTTTGTGTCAAGTACTAATAGCTATTTCTCTTAAACATTAATAGATAAAGAAGACAACAAGACCTCTCTGTGCACACAGGAGCACAAACTGACACCACAGCTACAGAAGACGTAACACAGAGAAAGGGGAAAACTAATTAGCAGTGGGTGAGGGCTTCAATGGTTGGCAGGGGTCAACAAGGAAGCCCAGCATCAGTAGCGGCTCAGGTTTCCCTCACAAAGTAAACTGCACATAATTTCAGCAGGTTGCCCACCAGGGCCTAATAAAACATGCATGACCAGCATGGCAGCAGAAAGCCTCAGCTGACTGACATGGATTCTTTCTCTTGTCTGCCTTTTAGCAGCAAGCACAACGGGACAGTGATTTCACTCAGTACAAGCCTGTAAAATTTCACACCATTCCCAGGGTTCAAATAACATCAAACCTCACTTGTTAAAACAATAATCTTGCTGAAAATAATATCAAGTAATATATAAATATTTAAGCTTAGTGTAGCTAGCTTTGTATGTTTGTATGTGAACTGGGTTCTTGATGTTGTATTATCTATCTATCTATCTAATTTGGAAATGAATGCTTTGTATGATATAAAAGATAATGTTATCTGTAAATTTTATGGTATCTGTGTAGGGAAAAAAATCCTCATCAACAATTTGAAGTAATGTACTTGTTTTGATTTTTGATTTTCAGTAATTTAGTAAAACGCGAACACTAGTCGTCACTTGTTGCATATAGGCTACCGTCTAGGATATATAAGGATATTGGTAATGCAAATTAAACAGACAATCAAACAATTAAATAAAGTGTTTGCTGAGGAGAAATGCATATGTGCAAGACATTTTAATTGCTTAGTGATCTTTCCCCATACATTAGATAAAAACAGCTAATTTATTCTTAAACTCTTCTTAGCACAACAATACTCTTCTTCACTCACTTAACAATTTCTAAGGCCTTGTACATTTCCATTCCACATCTATTCAGAAGACAGTGCCTGGAAGTCAGCAGTCTTCTTTTCAAACCTGCATCAAAGGAAAGCTACACTTTTGCCTTCAACAATTTACAAAGATCAGCTCTAGTGAGGGACTTCAGTCGTAACTAAATGCTGGTGTAGATTGAGCAATTAGATATGCTCGTGCCAAAAGAAAGACTATACCCTGATTCTATGACATTAGTCTTGTATTAATTAGTTATCAAGTACTGAGCACAATTCAATTAAATATTGAAGATCGAGATCGTGCCACAAAAGAACACAGTTTTGACTGCATTGTAGGTTTTATTTATTGTACACAGCACTAAATAACAGTGTAGCCCCTTATTCCTGAAGTGCATGTGTAGTAGACAACTTTTAGGCATGAAAATCCCAAGACATTTCAATTTAAATAACAAGGACATTCTAAACATCCAAAGAATCAACAGGTTATTGTTCTAAAACTCCAGTGTCTGGCATGAAGGTGAAAGAGAAGGCGCTTACTTCAAGCTGTCATCTCTCTCTCGGACCGGACTCATATTGTCCTGAGCTCTTCTTGTCCTCTTCCATTGAAGTGTTCGCTCCGAGTCTAGCAGAGACTTGTTGAAACCACAGCGATAATGTCTGTCAGGAAAGCCATGCTGGAACTTAGGTCCGCCGCTCGGCTCAATGCGCTCTACGGTCACCTGCATTAATGAACGTGACTGACAGCTTCACCGCGCTGACAACACGAGCTGCGTTCCGCGTACGGACAGAGCAGGTGACGAGCTGTCACTCACGGGCGGGACACGGTCACTGTCTGCCGTTAACATGTCTTAATAGTGCATAGTGCAAATTCTGGGGAAGCTAATTAAGAGTTGTACCCCTCAACGGAAGTCAACACATTAGACTGAGGGGTTCTCAGTAGTGAGTAGCCTATCTATTGTTTTCACACACACACACACACACACACACACACACACACACGAGTGTTTAACCACAGAAAATTAAAAGTTAGTAGGAACACAAAAAAAAGAAGACGCTCACTAACAAAAGTCGAGAAGGTAACCATGGCAACAGTTTTCGTTCTAGCACTTTCGGTTAGAATTCGTTCAGAACGATACATAAACAAAACATCAACACTGTAATTATTTATCTATTTTTTCTCTCACAAAAATGGCATGCATATCTCAGAATGTTTTGTTTAAAATGTTTTTTTGTTTTTTTTTTATAAAATTTTATGTATAGATTTACGTTAAAGTTGACGCTATACTACAATAATGTAATGTAATTCTTTTCTGGGCGATTGTTACGATCAAACCAATTAAAGATCCAAGACACTTAAGCTCTGCTTTGAGGAAATAAAAGAGAAAGTGTACTAATCAATCTATAAATTATTAATTAAATATATCGTTATGATCACAAAATCTACACTACCGTTCAAAAGTTTGGGATCAGTAAGATTTTTATTACTTTTTAAAGAAGTCTCTTATGCAGTAATATTGTGAAATATTATTACAATTTAAAATAACAGTGTTCTATTTTAATATACTTTAAAATATAATTTATTGCTGTGATCAAAGCTGAATTTTCAACATCTTTACGCCAGTCTTCAGTGTCACATAATCCTTCAGAAATCATTCTAAAATATGCTGATTTATTATCAATGTTAGAAACAGTTTTTGCTGCTGAATATTTTTTTTGGAACCTTACAAAAAGTTTCTATTTTGAATAAATGCTGTTCTTTTTAACTTTTTATTCATCAAAGAATCCTGAAAAAAGTATCACAGGTTAAAAAACAAAACAAAAAAAGAAGCAGCATACCTGTTTACGACACTGATAATATTTCAGAAGGATCATGTGACACTGAAGACTGGAGTAATGATGCTGAAAATTCAGCTTTGCGTCACAGGAATAAATTATGATTTACAATATATTCACATAAAAACACTTATTTTAAATTGTAATAATATTTCACAATATTACCATTTTTTCTGTATTTTTGATGAGCATAATAGACTTCTTTAAAAAGTAATAAAAATCTTACTGATCCCAAACTTTTGAGAGGCAGTGTGAATAATAAACACAACGGATGCAAAATAAACTGAAATATAGCTAGAATACTATCATATAGTTGCATTTTGTATGTAGAACACTAGAGGGAGCCATAGAACAGCAAATGCCAGTGTTACATTTAGGTTTGCTCTTAGCACAACTCACATCATAAAAAGCGTTTTAATTTTAACATATTTACAATATATGGAACCAATTAACAACTTCAGTAGCACAAGAGGCTCATTAACCAGTGAAGTCAAACAATTAGGCATATGCCCTGTTATAAAGAGGTGGGTATTTAGGTAATATGTCATAGAACCTCTTGGGATTTGTTTCATTAGTTTGGCTTCTGTGTAAATTGGTTTTGAGAAAAGAGGACATGTCACAGATGAAAACCTATTTATCGAGATATGTACTTTACTATACTGTACTGTATAAAAATCACATATTTGCCAGTATCATATGAAGGGTTGATAGTCCATAATTTCTACTTCAGTAATCGAAAGCTTATGAACAATAAATACAAACACAAAATCAGCTGTTAGGGAGCATATCAGTGAATTAAAACTATTATGATTGTTGTTTGTTTCTCTGTGGAGAAACAGCAATCACAACAGTTTGAATTCACTGATCCGCAGATTCAGTTCCTTTGAGGGCCAACACTGAGCCCATGTGCTTATGGTGCTTCAGTGGCAAGTTTATTTATGAAAAGTGCGTATAAATAGTGCAAGAGGATACTGTGTGGTCAGGGTCATCAGGTCGGGGGCTGTGAATCCTAGGAGGTGGAGAGATGAATAGCTGGCGTCGTCTTGGGAGGGCCGGCGATGAGAGGTACTGAAAGGTCATGTTGAAAGTGATACACCCATAACTCAAGCCCCCCCGGTCACCCTCCATTCACGCTGTCCTCTCCCTTAAGGTGCCGCCAGGCCTAGCTTTACGTCTTTGTTAAGACTTTTCAGTAGCCAGAGGAGGAATGTCTAGAGTCCACTCAGACCTGACGGATTCACTTTCCATCCTTAAATGTTTTGTTACTGATGACATAAATAGATATGTTTGCTTGTCAAAGACATGGTTTCAAATGCATTTAATACTTCAACATGCTTCAAAGTTTTAACATGCGTTGTAAATTTAATTAACTTAATGTAGAAATATTCGAATATATTTTAAACATCTTTCTATAGTATATAGACTACAGTGCAAAGTTTGAGATCAGTAAGAGTTTTTTTTTTTGTTTGTTTGTTTTGTAAAAACTTAATTATTTTATTCAGTTAGGATGCTTTAAATTGATAAAAAGCAACAATAGACTTTTACATTGTAACATTTTTTTTATTTCAAATGAATGCTTTTAAATTAAATCCTGAAAAATATGTATAATGGTTTCCACAAAAATATTGAGCAGCATGACTGTTTTCTACATTCATAATAATAAGACATGTTCCTTAAGCATCAAATCAGCATATTAGAATCATTTTTGAAATATCATGTGACACTGAAGACTGGAGTAATGATGACAATTCAGCTGACAAAACAGGAATAAATTATATTTTAAAATAGAAAACAGTTATTTTAAATTGTAATAATATTTCATAATATTACTGTTTTTGCTGTATTTTGATCAAATAAAAGCAACATAAGAGACTTCTAAGACTACAAATCTTACCGACCCCAAACTAGTAGTGTAGTTTGAGAAGAAAATTGGAGAAAATATGATTCTGTATATTTTTATTATTATTATTACTCAGTGAATTATCATAATATTCTTTGAACATGAAATCGGCACATCACACACGCGGGCTCTTTAAAATACATAATCTAGAAATATAATAATATAGATAACATGTAAATGTTCAACAACAACAACAACAAAAACCTGCACACACCACTTTTCCCATGGTCCGCTAGCATAACTAACATAATTTGTCTATTATTATGATTAGATTGTGTGTTACTGCAACTATGGAATCCTGTTGAGAACATTTTATTCAGCTGTAGTTTTTCCCTTTCCTTCTTCCTTTCTTACTTCAAGAACATCCCTTTCTTACTCCATATCTACTATGGTAAATCACTACTATACTTTTACCACCTAAACAACATTTCCCAGTTTATAACTTTCTCTAACCTCAGTTAAACTAATACGCTACCAAACACTGTGTGAATCTCCTTGTCCAGGCTTTTGAAACAAAAATAAACTGCACCAGAAATAACCTTGCATGATAATAGAGCAGGTATTTATGCAAAAGTGTCTGAAGCAAAAGCTGGGTAAAATGGATTACTGCTGCCAGTAGCCACTGAGCAGCTCACCAGCAGCACTAATAACCTGTCCCCATAATATTCAGTCATTCCCATCTGCTTTGATTTAATGCCTATTAGCCAGCCTCCTCCATAGTCTCTGAGCTCTGATTGGTCCACTTATGTGCTAAGTCCAGGCAGCTTATAGTATTTGTAAAACGTGAGACACAAAGAACGCTTGTTCCTTTGCTGGAAGCCATGTGCGTGTGTGTGTTTACTTGGAGGATGTAAACCCATACGGTACCTTTCAGAGCAGGTTCATCATCATAGAGGGTCTCCATCCTGTGGGCGGTTAAACACAAAGAGGGGCAGTCTGGCATTTGAGAGGAAAGAAAAGATCACAAGCAGGAGATCTGAACTGGATAGCAGGCACTACAGAAGAGGACCTGGAGTCTGGACTGAAACAAGAACTGACTGACATACGTGTTTTGGATAACAGCTGGGGATGATATGATCTGTCATGTGGAGGACGCAGAGGCCGATGAGTTTATCAATGAGCTTGTGCTTCTGTCTGTGAAAGAACCAAGACACACATCCAACACCACTGCCAAGCGAAGCCAAAATGCCTTCATTTAAAGGTAATGTGTCTTTTTGCTCTACGCAACATTCTTTTCTATTTATACTGAATGGGAAAAAGACACAGGAATGAATGTTATTGTAATATTTGCCATTGTAACAGATTATAGCACTGCTACTGCTTACATTTTGAATCTATGTGCAAGCATGTATGTACATGAGTTTCTTTATTGACACAAAGTTGCGCTACTAAATGGGACAGATTCTTTATAACAGTACGACTTAGAGTTGCATTTATCCCATTACCCCTCTCAGCTTCAAGCTCTTTAAACAGCTTATGAGGTTTGTTGCCTTCTGGAAAGACATGCAACAACATGGAACATTGATGTTTAATCTTTGCTGACAGGCAGCATACTCTAATACAGTACATGGATGTCATTACATAACATCATGTCCACTCTGGGCATAAGTTTACACTTTTTGATACATTATTTGAGTCTTTGGAACCAATGAATGATATCTAAAACTCAGTCTCATATCTTTGAGATATATTAAACTGACAATTGACAAGATTATAAACAGTAGTTAATACTTGCATTCAAATGCAAACGTCTTTGATGGTTGTTCTGACAGTCCTATAATAGGAGCTTTATGCACTATTTAGTTACACAGTAAGTTTCTCTGGTAACAAAGACACATCTTTGTGTTAAACGTCTAGAAGGGGAGAAACATTTCTAGGCCTCTGGCACTCAGCTAAGACCATGCCACACGTCTGGTGCCAGGACACTGCTGCTAACAAAGTCAGCCGGAGGTTACTGTCATAGGGCAGCGTAACTTAGTCACTGTATCTCTTACTCTGATTCTATGTGATCAGAGATACTGTAAGTTATAATCAACCATGGGAATTTTTTTTTTTTTTTTTTGCATTATTATTTTTTTTCCATTTTCAATTTAATATTTTTAGTCATTTTGTTGTTTTGTCATTTTTATTGTTTTTTCCCCTGTTTTCATTTTAATTGTATTTAAAGTTTTAGTAATTTTGTTGTGCATTTTGCCATATTTTTTTTTTTTTTGGTAACACTTTATTTTAAGGTGTCCTTGTTACACATGTACTTATTATTATAATAACGATTAATTATGCATAATTACATGCAAGTAACCCTAAGCCAAACCCTAATCCTAACCCTAACCATATAGTAAGTACATGTAGTTAATTAATATTACTCGGTACTTATATGTATAATTACACTGTAACAAGGACACCTTAAAATAAAGTGTAACCCCTTTTTTTCTTCTCAGTTTTATTTTTATTTTAGTACGTCAAGTTATACTAATTGCTTTTCAGTTAGCCTACTCTATACAACATTCCTCTCATAGAGCACAGACTAGTTAGTACACAGGTTTTATTTGGTTCACAACAGGACATAACTGATCAGACTGAGGAGCAATCCAATAACCTGATTATTCAGACCCGCTGTGCTGATTAAATCTTATATAACACCTACCTCAAGACGTGGGGTCCAAAAGTCTCAGACATCGAGAAATTCAGAGATTTTTCTTAACCCTGGAAATAAACAGAAAGTTAGAAAATATTTAAATATCAAAGAAAGGTTATGATGTAAAACGAGTAAGAAATATGTAGCATTCTGGTTCACTAAGTGACACTGATCATGTGAATCTTTGCACATACAGAAGTTTTTGCTTCCACTGAAGCTCAAGGTGCTCTTTGTACTATTTTCAGATTTCATGATTATGAGGTTGTACTACACAACAAACTGGTCAGGGGGGAAAAAAACAAGAAACGTTGAAATTCACTTTATTTTCAGTTTAACTTTCCACTTAAATTATTCTACAATTTGTAATGAAAAAATATACTGAATTGGGAGTGGAAAAAGCAAAACATGAGCATTTTTACTAGTAGTCTCTGACTTTGACAGCGTCAAACCATATCAACCATTTTTTAATCAGTTAATTCCCTTTATCCCTTTTTTCTCCTTGAGTAAGACTTTAGTTGTTAGCTCTCACTTACAGCATTACCAGCACTTCACACTGACTCCATTATGTGTGAGAAGCTCATGTTTTGCACTCATCTGTAATTCAGCAATTGTTGACAGGAATACACCTAAAAACAATATTTTTTTTATTACCGGCATGTGTGAGAGGCTCATGTTTTGCGCTCATCTGTAATTCAGCAATTGTTGAGAGGAATACACCTAAAAACATACCTTTTTGGTGAAAATTTACTATAAAGAAAGCTACAATTCAGTGGTATGTGCAGCAGCAACGTGTCAGTGAAACCCAAGAACCGCTCAGTATTCGGTTACAGGAGATTTCACTGGTTTTAGTTTCCTGTGAACTACAGGCCTTGGTGGGGTTTGTCGGTATTGTGTATAGGTGTGTAGGCAGGAATGACCTGCTTTTCCCAGCCTGTGGCTCCAGACTAGTCCTTCACCTCTCTTGAGTCATTGTGTAGGGCCAGATTCTAATTACAGCCCGAGTGGGTGTGTGAGCAGAGCAACAATGGAAAAGCAACATGGAAGCCTCTGTAAGGTGGATCCAGAGGATGCTCTGTCCGCAAGTAAAACTATCCTTTTGGGGCTCCCGTAGCAATCACAGAGCTCTGTAGAAGGGGGAAGGGGGTCACTTCTTACACCCTGAAGAGGGACGCTTTATTCACTATACCGTCTCAAAAACAATGGAAGGAGCTCTGCTAAATATGTCAGCTGATAAGCCGTTGTCAGTATCTTGTAAAAGATGTTTTTACTTTAGTATTGGGGTCATGTTTGTCATGAGGGTTATCCTCATGAGGAAGATTCACAAAAGAATTACAAGATCGATTAGAAATTCCTAAAGCATCCTCTGGGAAGTTTCGCCGTCTCGCTGCCACAAAGTCCTGTTATTCCACACCTACAGGCTACTGTATTGAGTATTTATGTCAGTCGGATGGCACTGCTGTCGTTAAATTGATTTTTTTTAATCATCCACTGACAAGATGTACAATGCAGGCACATAATGGCATTTTTATAGGCGTGAGGTTATTAGATTCAGCTCAGGCCTAAAAATGAGGTGATGAAAAATAGAATTTCCCCAGGGTCAACTTAGTCCTTCAGTGAGAGTGAAACCTCAAAGTATGATAAAAACGAATAGTCAGCAGGCTATTAATGCAAAATAAACCACTAAAGGGTGATCAGGACTCTGATGCAAAGCTGAGGAGTCTTGTATCATCCTGAAAGGGTTTATTTCGCAAAAATGACCTGCTGACTTACTGTAATAAATAAGTCAACTTTAAATGGTTTTTCACCATATAAATTAGCAATATGAAATATTAATTTGAGTAAAATTATTTTAGTATGTGCAAAGAGACTGCAGAGTGATAAAAGAGACAAAACAAAATTTTTGTTGTGGAGCGACTACAGTTTTTTAAAATGGTCTACTACTACATATAAACTTCCAGTAGGGGGCAATATCAGTTCCCTCATAATCCCAGTATGTATGTTTCTGGCCTAAAGGGGTAGAGGAAATAGATGGGATGTCCATTTATCTCTGCTCTCAGTTCCTCTATTAGCGGATCACATTAAAAAGGCTAATTCTGTCATAAATAAGCTCTGTGTGCATTGAAAAATCAGTCCTGCAGCTACATATTTTGGGAATATTGTTGCTACTGTGCATTGTATACTACAATGCTCACACATTATGTTCAGTGAATAATATAATATAATATAATATAATATAATATAGCTTATAAACCCTAAAAAGAAATCAAACATTTCCATGTGAAAAAGATTATCATAAGTGGAATGTTAGCAATCCTTAAAGTTTAAAGCTGAATAAAGTCACTGAGTCTTGAAATGACTGTGAAATGGTACACACTGTGCATTGAGAGAGAAGGTAAAACTTCAGGATGGATAGTTAGCAAGCGGTATATTGAAAGATATCAGTGAGATTAATCATATACAGCTCTGTTATTATATGCTGAGGCTAATAGCACTTATCCATTGGTATAGTCAACACTGTGATATCTGAAATGAAGCATTACTGATTATCTTCCTCTCAGGTTTTCTATCAGACCCTGTCTGGTCTTTTGAAGGTGACAAAGTGCAAAGCATAGTGGTAGTTGACGGTTAAATTTAGATGTGTGAGCGAATGTCTGACAGGCTCAAGCAACTCTAGCGGGGACAAGGAAACTCCCAAAATGGTACTTGATGAAATATGTGGCATGTCTGCAGGGTGACCTGCTTAATGTGATCAGACTAACAGAAGGGAATGGAGGTATCAGATTAATTCCTATTGATGTATTGGTTCATTCACACCTGTTTGACATATTTTACAAAAAATTTAACAATACCGAAGATGTGATTTAGACCAATTCATAACTGGAACTAGAGGCACAGTCCATCAAAAAAAGAAGAAAAAAGAAAATCATTTACTCTCCCTCATGTCATTCCAAACCTGTATAACAGAACAGAAGATATTTAGAAAAAAGTATGTGGCATATGTATTGCATTTGTAGTCTAGCATAACCAAATGTTTTACTTTCTGTCCACATTGCAGATTATTCTGGGGTGCGTTTCCCGAAAGCAACTATGGTCGCAAGTTCCGTCGTTGCTAATAGAATTCAATGGAACTAACGACCATAGTTAGCTAACGAAGGTTTTGGGAAACGCACCCCTGGCCAATAGCCAGTGCTAGGTAATAACTAAGTACATATAATCTGTATTTCGTAATCAGATTCCAAAAATGAAGTACTCGTAATTAGATTATATATTACATTTTAAAATGCTGATAATAAGATTATTGTTACTTTTTTATGGATTACATGATTGCATCACACAATGGCGGTAAATTATTCATAATTTGCAGTTTTTTTTTGTTGTTGTTGTTGTTTTCACAAACCCCCGGTTTGGTAAATTCTGCTGAAATGTAATGTTTAATGCATTTCATAATATTGATAACAAAGAATGAAATATATTTTCTTTCTCTTTGTTATTTATTTATTTTAAATCAATATTGTACACAATAATCACATTCATTCTATGTGTTAAAGGTCAATAGCAATCTAAAAGTAATCAAAAAGTAGTCAGACTACATTACCTAATGTGTAATCCAGATGTTACTAACTAAAACTATGTTACCCCTTTTCACATAGCAGCACATCTTCCCATGAGCAGTGATTTGGCAATACTCACAACAGCAAAAGATCCAGACAAATCCATAGATGTGCACTAAAAGTGGAAGATTTAAGTGATGGTTTCGTTTGCTTTGCTTAAAAATAATGGTAATTTTCTTTCACAATAGTCAAAACACTGTCATCAACAGAAAATGTAATACAATTACGAGAGGCATTGTCACTTTAATGAATGATCCATTGTCGTTTCCACAATGAGCTTCCTCTAAACATCATCACACAGAGTGGATACCTCCAGGAAAACATTCCTCAGTAAATATTCACCACAAGGGAGGGGTTCTGCGCTATTCATTACCATCCCATGATATAAAGCATGCTCTCTGTTGGCTGTTACTATGACTACCAGGATCTTCTCCAAACCAATGAGAGCCCTTCACTTCTGTCGACCCAAAACAAGTGCATTGAGAAGGGGGTCGGCATGTCTCATCACTGATCCGCGTTTTCAATCTCTCGAGTCAAAAGAAAGCGCGTCTGAATTCTGAATATTGTGTCCGGGCAGCCATAGCGCTCGTTGAGAGGGATAATAATAACCTGCCGCTCGCGCTGTTGTTGCTGAGAAGCTGCGCGAGGGAAATGGCGCGAGAATGGATTCATGTTTTTGATGCAAACACACGTGTGTGCTTTCACTTAACGGAATAATAATTAATGAGGGGATTTAAACCGCGTTTGTTGAGTCTACTGGATCGCACAACATATGGGAGGTAAGTACTCAAGGAACATTTTGCATTTATTTAATTTTACCCTTTGCCTTAAACGTTTGCGTTAAAAAATGCATTTTGCGTTATTGCATAAAATAGTTCGCTCTGAATTAAACAGCATATACTATATGGCATTTTGTATTTAACATTATGCGCTATAAAATTATTTCGTATTGAAAAATGCACTAGAAAAAAATGGGATTAAACATTACACAGTATCAACTATTTTTTTTATTTACCAATGTGCCGATTTAAAAAGCTTGTATTGCTGCACGTGAGTTGCATTCGGTTAGGTTCGACATGCTGTTGGATTCTCTCACACCTATGAAACTGTCAAGCTCGTGATGTACAGTATCACGTGAGAGCAGTTACATATGAGATGCAGGAGACTGTAAGGAAGTATCATAGAGCGACATAGAGACAGAACTACGTCAGCACAAAGTGCTTTGCACACAGATGTCTGTTGCGAGGTACCTGGTGTAAATGAAGTATTTAATGATTAAAGGAGCCAGGGCCTTGCGCGTACTTCCACTGGAGCTTTAAATGATCCCTCGGTCAATGGTTGCTGTGCAGCTGTCATTAATGTGTCACCGGCTCTGAAGTGCTTGAGCAGGCGCAAGGTCAAGGAGGTCATTACAGATGTGCACTACTACGTCATAGACTAGGTGGGCTACATAATAATAGTCTTCTTTATTAAAAGAGCATATGATATCATTGTGCCATTTTTTTCATAGAATTAAAATTCTTATTCGTCATATCTGGAATTCACAAGTTCTACCGTTTTCATCATTGTCTTTTTTTGGAAGGGACCTATTTTATTATTATTTATGGCTATGAAAAGTTGGGTTAAGGCCAAGTTGGTCTACTGCTACTGTGAAGGTGGTTAGGTTCGACATGCTGTTGGATTCTCTCACACCTATGAAACTGTCAAGCTCGTGATGTACAGTATCACGTGAGAGCAGTTACATATGAGATGCAGGAGACTGTAAGGAAGTATCATAGAGCGACATAGAGACAGAACTACGTCAGCACAAAGTGCTTTGCACACAGATGTCTGTTGCGAGGTACCTGGTGTAAATGAAGTATTTAATGATTAAAGGAGCCAGGGCCTTGCGCGTACTTCCACTGGAGCTTTAAATGATCCCTCGGTCAATGGTTGCTGTGCAGCTGTCATTAATGTGTCACCGGCTCTGAAGTGCTTGAGCAGGCGCAAGGTCAAGGAGGTCATTACAGATGTGCACTACTACGTCATAGACTAGGTGGGCTACATAATAATAGTCTTCTTTATTAAAAGAGCATATGATATCATTGTGCCATTTTTTTCATAGAATTAAAATTCTTATTCGTCATATCTGGAATTCACAAGTTCTGCCGTTTTCATCATTGTCTTTTTTTGGAAGACACCTATTTTATTATTTATGGCTATGAAAAGTTGGGTTAAGGCCGAGTTGGTCTACTGCTACTGTGAAGGTCATGACAAAGGCATTAACACTTAATTATTGAAATATTTTAACATGATTGCCATGATCTATCCTTGCAAAAAAGAAGTATACTTTAGCATAATTTTGAAAGGAGTACTTAAAAAATAGACTTAAATGCAAACTGAATGTGATGTTGAAATATTTTAACATGATTGCCATGATCTATCCTTGCAAAAAAGAAGTACACTTTAGCATAATTTTGAAAGGAGTACTTAAAAAATAGACTTAAATGCAAACTGAATGTGATGTTTTTTTTGGACACTTCATTGCATGTTATTTGCAATTAAAATGAAATGTATTACAGTTTAAATTGATATTGAATTAGTTGAACTTAGTCAGCTAATGTAAAAAAGTGTCAAAAAAGTACTTTTAAGTAGGACTTTAGTTACTTTTTATATGCAAATAAATAAATAAAAATAATGACTTATATTGTCTGCTGAAATATGGTTAAAGTGTACTGAGGAATATACAATAAACATTTATGGTAAAAACATATATGTTTACTTAAGGATGTTAAGAACATTAAATCAAACATTTCCAGGATATTAAGGATATTACTTGGCATTTGTTAATCTCTAGCGATGGATTCTGATGCTTCTGTGTTTATGTTTTTTGTTGTTTTTTCTGCAGATCTAAGACCCTTGAAATTTCGGCCTTTCTGCTTTCTTCTAAAAAAAAAATAAAAATCACAACAAGCATGATTTGTAGGAAAATCCAGACCATGTCAAATTTTTGGCTAGACATCTGATTTGTTTTGACTGAAGTTATATTTAGAGAAATATGCCAATATCCTATACACTGTGTCTCACCAGTAAACTTTTTCACTTTTGGGAAACTGTTTGCTAAGTTCTGCATCATGACCTGATACCTTCCTTTCAGCTACACTTTAAAAGCTCCGGGTGATGTAAGACCGAAATCATCTCAGGCACGAGCATATGAGTGATGTTAGCTTTCCTGGGTGGTTTTCTTTGGCTCAGGTTTGTGCTGACACCTTCAGTCTTTGCACATTCTCTGAGCTCCCGGGTGACGGCATCTCTCACGACAAGAGGTCTCAGACCTTCTGTGCAGCTCTTACTCTCTTACTGTTAGAAATAAAGTCAATCTCAGCATGAAAAGTCTTTGCAGGGGCATTCAAGTGTGAAATTTGTCCTGATGTGGGCTATAATGTTTGAGAACAATACAGTAAAAATTCTGAAATTCTTTTGGCCCTGGTGTCTTCTTGAGGGTTCATTTGTTGCACATTATATTGAGTGCCAAGTTAATAATTTGTCTTCATAGAGTAGCAACGTGACTCCGAGACAACTTCCTTCACTCTAAAACGCTGATAAACAAGAACTGTCATCAGCACAAAGCGTCAGAGAGAAAAATAGAGCCAGCATGATGGAGCTTGAATCACTAAAGTGTATTTTAAGTGAACTTGAAATAAAAACGATATTAAGTGCACTTAAAATGGATAATGCAGCTATAGAAAATTAGTGAAAGTGAATAAAGATGTTTCTTAGAATCTCTAGGATTTTAATTTATTTTATAAATGTTACCTGACAGTAATACTAAATTGTGCATATAGTTAGCATATAGTATTAGGTATGCCATGGCATACTCGAGATGTTTGGCCACTCATAGAGATCTTCTTAAGCACTGATCTGTATGTGTTGTCACTTTCCCCCAGAGGCGCGGAGTAACTTTCCAGCCTGCAGACGTGCATGTCTCCATCTGAAAATAGCTCGAACTATAGCACTTGCTCTGAGAGGGGGCTTGCCTCTCACTTTCTTACATCTTTTGCCTCCAGAAACCAGCTACAGTCTGGGACGTTAACCCTGAAACGCAGCGGATCGTCTGGGCTAAAGTGAGAAGTGTGGACGTGGAGCCTGCTGCTTGTCAGTTCGGACCCGGCGCCTGCTTTCAGTCCTAATGCCTGGTGAGGATTTGCTTTTCATTTTGTCTGGGACTGTATATATTTTATCAAATATTTGTAGTATTTTTAGTAAGGTGTGGTATAGAGAATAAGTCTTTTCCCATAAATATAACAAACATTTACTTTCAATAATACAAAAAAAAAGCCTGTAAATAAAAAGGCTGTAAAGTGCAGTGTATAAAAGAAAAACGGTATTTAGGATTAAGCACATATTAAAGAAATGACTGATTCATCATATCATTTGAAAAGAAGGGACTCAATTATTAGATTTTATAATGCAATACTATTGATCTTATTATTATTATTATTATTAGGGACAGTCTAAATGGAGCCTAAAAGCCTGATTTGAATGATTGCTATTTTCTAAAAATAAACATTAAATAAACAGCAAACAACAAATTAAATAGACAAAAATTGTTAAATGAAAATATAAGTAAAAAAAATAAAATAAAATAAAATCGGTCACAGTGAGTAATAGGGTTGCAAGTAAACGTTGCTCAGTGGAGTAGCTAGATAGTTTGGGGCCAAATAAATGATTTGACAAATTATGTATATTTCCTATGAATTACAGAAACATATTTCATCTTAACAAGAACTTGAGTAACAGGGTTGAATGGTTAAGTTTGATAAATGCCGTCAACACTACAAATGTAAAAATAAAATCGGGTTAATGAAATTAGATTATGTACTTGCACAAAGCTGTAGAAAGGGTCAAAGAAAGTGTCACAATTCTAAATAATATATATATATATATATATATATATATATATATTTT
>NW_015639782.1:1016591-1025902 GCF_001515625.1 Sinocyclocheilus rhinocerous | reverse complement strand
TTTATAGTAATAAAAAAAAATCAAGTGGTAACCGGGTTGAGTGCAAAATTGTGTCACAGCTAAATATTATGTTTTTGGTATTTATATATTAGTTAATAAATAAATTAAATATAATTTCAATAGATCTTCAAAATCACAATGTTGTATTATTTTAATTGTTAGATATTTTTGAGAAGGTCAAGACCTCTGAGGTCAGGCATGCCAAAACATTTGATGTGTTTAAAACTAGCTACTTTTCAGGCAGTATTAATTTTATGTTAGATAATAGTTTTTTAACATATGAAAAATAATTAAATAACAACACTTGACACTTGACTTCTTTAAAACGGTTTTAAAAAGAAACGGTATTTGTGAGATGTGCCAAAATGCCATTGGTAGAAGCAGCGTTTCATGCAGTTCAGGGCAGTGGCTTCAGAAATGTTTAGCCCAAAACACAGTGAAAAATTTTTGTAAAAGTTTTAGTATAAAATACCATATAAAATATCTAGGTCAAAAATAATTTTAAAATAAATGCATGCCTCTGTCAGTTAGTTCTTTCTTTCAGAGCATGTGATTCATGTCTGTACTGGCCCAAAACAGAATAGCCAGCCTTTACTGATTCAACCCAGACAGATGTATCGCATATACGGTTTGAAATAAGACCACCTTGTCAAACTTAAAAAGAGCCTTTGTTACAATCTGCCATCTCTCTGACAACATTTATTAATATCAGCTAAATTGCATTTCACTCTGTAATGTAAGGCATCCATTGATTAACTGTCCATCACTACGCCACAATCCTTTCAACGTGACCTTATGTTCTTTTTCTCATTTTAGTGCACATGCATGGTACTTCTGTGTTTTATGCTATTTGAATGCTTGAGACAGAATTGAAGCAGCTTTGAGAGGTCAAATATGACATACAGCATAACGCACACTGGGTGCAATATCAGCACAGGAGCATGAAAAACTGTCATGAAGATGTCTTACAGAAGGCCGCCTGGCAGACTCTGGGCCTGCTCAAGTTTTTGTTATGGGGGAGGGCTCTTTCGTGACTGTGGTATTTTTAACTTTGTATAATAAAGGAGTGCCCAGTCCCTGTTTCTTGAAACTGAGCCCTTGTTATACTTACTAGCACACTGTAGGACTGGACAAAATAGTAAACAGATTATATCATATTTAATAATTTTTCACTTTAAACTTTTCACAAAATTCTATGTATATTTCTTAGAATTTTTGCATTTTCTCTTTCTCTTAAAGGAATCAACCAAACAACCACTGTAGCCAGTTAAATTCATAATGTTTAAGAAAACTAAAGTAAAATCTACTTTTTAAAAAATCAAGGCTGGTTTTACTCACTATTCTTTACAAAAATGTACATAGAAGAATTACACAGAATATTACACAGAATAATGATATTTAATCGTTTGCATTCATGCACCAATGTTACAACATACAGAAAAGTATAGAACTAACATTTTTGTATGAATGTAATAAATGAATAAATTAAGTTTTGAATCAATTCACTTACATTCAATTCAACTGAACATTCAAATGAAGAGTTGAAGTTTTGAATCAGTTCACTTAAAATGATTCACTTGAACTGATTCATGGTAAATACATTGTATTTGCCAGTTTGAACAACATTTTTGTTACTGAAAGGGTTAGTTCACTCAAAAATGAAAATTCTGTCATGATGTACTAACCCTCAAGTCCTTCCAAACCTGGATCTATTTCTTTTGTGGATTAAAAAAGAAGATATTTTGAAGAACGTTGAGGACCAAACTACATCTGGTTTACATGTTGAAAACTAAACTACATTGGAACCCATTGACTTCTGGGAGGAGAAATTTCACCAGAATACCTTCTTTTATGTTCTACAGAAGAAAAAGTCATACAGTCTTGTAAAGACGTGAAGGTGAGCAAATGATGACAGATTTTTTTTATTTAATTTTGAATGAACTATCCCTTGAAGTTTAACCAGAGATGCTATTAAAACATCTGTCTTAACAGACTTTCAACCAGCAAGTCACAAAGAATCAAAGTTAATGAGCTATATGATAAATTAAAAGTGCACTGAAATCATCCCAATATTCACAACAGTGCTTCATTTGTCAGCAAATCATATTCAGACATTGCTCAACCCTCGTTCTCTGTACAGTAACACAATAAAGACTTGTTGAATAACTCAGCTATTAAATTGCATGAATCTATAATATTATAATTCCTTTAGATGTGCTCAGAAATGTTTGTAAGCCAATGAATTGCTAAAGCGTTTAGGCTCATTTTAAGAGTTTTGTAATAATACTGAGGATTTTCTAGTTGAATGCAAAATGCCCAAGGCCTATTGAGCTTCTCTTTGATATCAGGTGGCTGTTTAAATCAGATTGTTTTGAATGATGTATTGGAGCAGCTACACAGGATGTCAACTGATTGGCTGGCGTACACATGGCGATATCATGTCAGAGGACTAGTAGACTTAGCAGTCTGTCACTTTGGGTGCCCTCGAGGTTAAACACCTAATTAGCAGATGGATCTTCCAGCCCAAGGGAGTGCTTCTGTCAGAGGAATGGGTCCAACTGGTTTTGTAAATGTCAGTCTATTTAGATATTTGTCAGATTGCGTCTAGGAGAAGGTGCCGGCATGCTGAGTGCTGGCTGCTTATCTTGGCTCTCAGGTCGGGTCCCTGTTTCGCTGGCTGTGTGTATACATTATAAGACCCTCTAAAAGCCTTCCTCTCTTTACAAAGCACAGAGGTTCTTACTAAAAGATGAATAAAAAAGACAGGTTTTGCAATTGTTTTGCAATGATTTCATCAGGATATTTCGATTTGTAGACATCGTCTCATGTGCACTTCATCAGACTAAACATTCAGAACATGCTGAAGACGCCACAAATGGCAGCACTACCAAAAAAGGAAAGATGCCTATGTTTAGGACATTCTCTGGGAGGTTGGATATGACAAAACAGACATAAGAACCAAGTTATGCTAATCTATATCTCATTCACAGGTCTTGTTGTTTACATGGTAGTAATAATGTGCCTGTATAATATCTTTAGCAGCACATTGTTGGTGGTCTTTGGGGCCACGAATAATGAATACATTCTGTCTAAATGAAAATTATATTGCATTTCTGTGTGGTATATATCACATAGGGCTAAAAAAGTTGTAATGCAGATGAACTAATATAAAGCTGTTGGCACAAAACTCTAGGCAATATTCCTAAAAGCTATTTTACTCACCGTAAAGGAGACTGTTCCTTAGCGTCACACCTGTGCACAATCTCCTGTATCTTCTATATTGCTGGACATAAACTGAGCTGTATATTTTTATTATGATTTAATATTTATTAAGTATTAAGCTTAAGCTTGTGCAATGTATTGTTAAAATAAATAACACATCAAAATGCACAAAGTTTCAATAGTATAGCCATAGGATGTAAACAATGTTAACATGATTTTAGTATGAAAAAAATCACTTACTAGCCTTTGTGCACATTTATATCCAATTTTAATGTTTAAAATAGCAACGCAATGCCATAAGCCTAAAACAACTGTAAAAATTATGATTTAAACAGCTTTACAGCTCAAATAAAACAGTGCTTTTAATAAATAATAAGGTTCACATTTCTGCTTTTACAATTGGCCCCATTCCCTAACCTTCACTTTTGCTATTTTTTTCCACAAGGAAAATGAGGGACAAAGTTGATTTCTAATCAACATTATGCTACAAATGTTGCTGATATATTGCAGTGAACCCAAAATACTCCTTTAATGTTTTTTTTTAATCCTTTGAATTGAGTATTTATAGACTCCCTTAAAAGTTTTATCTGAGATTTTTACAATCAGCTTTTTACAGCAGTCCAAGCTTATCTTCAAGAAATGCTTCGAATTCCATTAAGGAGCAAAATCAGAAAAGCAACTACTGTAGCTAAACATGAATCTTCCTGGAAAATCTTAAACTCTGAACCTTTATTGTGGCTGTTGAAGATTGTTTAGTTGAAGGAGGCTGTGGCTATCAGTCTCCATCTGTTTAGATGTTAAGTGTCTGACTGAGACATTGCCGACCAATGTGCTGGCCGCACGAGCCCTGGGGAGCACCTACTGATTCCACCAGCTGGATCACAGCAGAGATTCCTCCTCTCATCGGCTTCTAACTAAAGACAATATCTAAACCCTTACACTCATATGGATGCCAGTGAACCCTTTACTGGCACAATCATGCTAAATCACAAGGGGCTCTTTTAACTTAATCCCTTCTCTTGTGAGAAGTTCATGTGCTATGCACTATGCACAGTCATTTAACCCCAGTGGGGAACATGTAGACTCACAGTCCCCAACCAGGAATGGCCTGTGCCATATTTGGATTGTGAACCACTCAAAGTTGCATGAACCAAAAGTTCTAGCAGCATAAGACTTGAAAATAGCAGTTGTTCAAGTATGTCGTGCACAACTCTGACCCATTACTCAAAACTAAATTTGGAGCAGTTATCAACATGATTTTGCAACATGATGGCTTTGATATACTGACCACATGTGTGTTCATTCCATTAAGTTCAATGCAGCTATCTTTATTATAAAGTGGAGACCAAGGAAAGTTGTTGTACTTTGTAGTCCATTTTTTCAAATTAAGATTATTATATATACTGCACTACTGTATAATATGGTTCAAACGTTTGGGGCCAGTAATATCAGCAAGAACATATTAATACATTTATTCAGTAAATACACATTAAATTTATCAAAAGTGTCAGTAAAGACTTTAAATTCCAAACAAATGCCATTATTTTGAACTTCCTATTCAAAGAATATTGAAAAAAAATGTATCAACATGTAAAAACATTTTTTTGAGCAGCAAATCCACATATTAGAATGCTTTCTGAAGGATCATGTGACACTGAAGATTGGTGTAATGATGCTGAAAATTCAGCTTTGTCATCAAAATAAAATAAAAACTTATTTTAAATTGTAATAATATTTTTACAGTATTACTGTTTTTACTGTATTTTTGATCAATTAAATGCAGCAGCCTTGTTGAGCATATATACTTATTGGAAAAACATAAAAAAATCTTACTGACCCCAAACTTGTGTATTATAATATATATAGTTGTTGTTTCAAAAGCTTTACCGTTTATGTTTATCACTTCTGGTCACTCTTAGATACTCAATTCGAGTACTAGCCATTTTGTATTAGGAGCTTGATATAGCAATGAAATTATACTCCTAAAGCACATGGGAGCAATTTAAGCAATTATCTGAGGCTTTAGAAACTATGTGTTGGTCTCGTTACATCAAACAGAAAGCACAGCAGCAAACATGCACAGTTCCCAACTTAATGTAATTGTGATTCAAAAGTTACCATTTAGGAGAACATAGAGCTTGTTGTGTCCTGACTCAGATGCTCATATAAATAGCCTGTTTGGAAATCCCTGATGAAAAGCGAGAGATTCTTCCTATTTTGGAGAATACAAGCAGCATACTGACAGATGACAGCTGTGACAGCTAAGTGGAATCCCGGAAAATAAACCGTGGAACTTTGACCAATGAGAGAACAGTTTACTTGTATTAACAAATTTGGTCCGTTTAGAAACTTTGCCGTGTGAAAGCGAACAGCACCAAGAATAAAAAGCAACATTGTAATAATTTTAATCCCTGTTTTGGAACAAAGCAATCGATCTACAGGTGTGAAAGCACCCTTAATGTCTATGATTCATCAGCCCTCATACATTATTCTAAAGAAAAAAGTTTGTTTTCAAAAGTTGAAAACAAAGCTGACCCAAAAACAAAAATTCCTTATTTTGAACACAAAAGGGGATCCTGTTGGAAGAAGAAGTAAATACAATAGCAGTACAATGTGACTCACCTTATTGCTTAATAAAGGCAGCCAAGCATGTCCGAAAAAAGTCTATGCTTTTTAGCACTTTCTATGTGCTCTCATCAGTTTTGGTGAAAAATTACCTGAATTTTCAGCAATTTTAACAGTAAAATTTTGCCGGCTGTCATTAATCGCATGTAGGCCATCCAGCACTTCACATTCCTATAAAATCATGGCGGCAGCCATTGCTGTACTGTGCACCATTTTGTACTTCATGCAAACTTCACTTCTCGTATTTTGGTGCATGTAAAAGATTAATTTCTGCCACCTACTGGACTGGAGCATGAAGCGCAAAATGGCACACAGTAGCGCAATGGCTACCGACACAATTTTACTGTTAAAAGTGAGCAGTTGGAAAGTGTCATGGTGATCATGTTGTTCTGTTTTTCACAGTTAAAACTGAGGGTTGTTTTTCTTCAGTTTTAAATGTTGCAATGAACTGCCATTGAATTGAATTCACCTCTATTCATTCAAATATCTCATTTTCAGTTCCAAGTCATAAGAGCATGACTCAAAACATAAGCATGAGTAAATTATGACAGAATTTTAATTTCTATAATGAAAATGTAATAATTTTCTCTTCCAACTACAGCTTCTTTTCTGTTGACATAAAGTCCATGTGGGCAGAGAAAAACAATATTAATCAGTAATATAGCTTAGCAATCACAATCCAATCAAATGCTGATCGATAAAATCAAGTCCCGCCTACAATGAGTGTGCTGTCTTCAGAAATACGTTGTTATGAACGTAAATGCTGCAAAATGTTGAACTCGCATGCTGCAGATTTTCCTGTCAGAAATATGCACGCTCAATCTACTAGCATTTTACATGAATTTTTGGCATAAACTGGTGTTTTGGAGCCTTTATGTTTACTGCTTGTCCTCTTGGAGTGTTTCCATGGTGGAGCTATTTATTTGATGACGCATTGAAATATTGATGGCAGTGGAAATGAATGTGGCCTATTGGCTAGGCTGTCCCTGGCATTTCCCAGACAGAATGATTCCTAATGTTCCGATAGATAAATAAATGACTAGTGTGAGCCCTGCTCATGAATATAAATGTGGGGCTGTGTCCATTTCTTAGGCGAGTGTCCAGCTCCCTTCCCCTCCAGCTGTTCTGTCGCCACAAGTCTGCACCCTTGAAATCCAATATCATAATCTTTTCCTCATTTACTGCTGACAGGTCATCATTACAACCTTTGATTTACCAAAGTCCAGTGATGTCACAGGCAAAAGTGTCCACTGTGTTTTTAACCAGATTTATTGGCTGTGGTGTCTGAAGATTTATTTTGAGGATGACCTCTGGGTCTGGTTTTAATGGAACACAGCATGGGGCAATCCTGTGTGGCTTAATGTTTTTATTAAAGGCTGAAGGTGAATATTTATTTACCTTAAATTATACTATACTGATGATACCATGCATGCATGATACTTTGTTGCATGTTACTTAGTTTTTTTCTATAATTGTTTAATTTTAGATTGTGCATGCTCAGTTAAAGAGAAAATTTACCGCAAAATGTTGTTTCAAACATGATTTTTTTATTATTATTTTAATGATATTATATATGTTTTCTGTGTAAGTTTAGTAGAATGTTGACACTGTTTTTTTTTTCCCTTGAAATGAATTTACTGGTGACCAGGGGCTGTTAAGCTTCAAAAATGACAATAAATCACTATAAAAGTGGCAAATATGATAGCTTTGTGAAGAAAAGGCAGAAGTTGTCAGTGTTGTTATTTTAAAGTAAAATGAAAACTATTAAAGGGGTCCTATTATGCTTTTTCAGCAGTACTGAAACACCGTCTAAGCTGTTCGCCAATCACAACGCACTGGGACAGCTAACCAATCACAACACATTTTGTTTTTCGGAAGGCGGACCTTCATCAAAGCCGGAACTAATCGAGCCGTTTGTGCCAGGCTGGGGAGAAAGGTATTTTAATAATGTAAATTATGTGAAAAATAATGCGTCATGCTCTCATGCACCAAGCATGAGAGCATGTTCTAGTACACCCCAAAACAAAATCAAGACTTTGTAAAAGAGCATAATAGGACCCCTAATTAATGTGATAAAGATGAAAAACAAAACAAAAAAAGTTCTTAATTTGAAATGTTGCCTTAGCAACTAGCGGAAATAAAATGTTTAAGTTGAACTACCGAAATTACTAAATAAACTGAAATAAAATAAATTAAAGCTAAATAGAAATATTTACAAAAAGAAACTAAAAATGACAAAAGCACATAAAAAATTACTAGAACTAATAACTAGCAATAAATTTTTTTTTTATATATAAAATTCAAAATATTAATAAATAGTAGGGTACAATGGGGCTAAAGCCCCACCTTAAGAAAAATGTGCTATTCACTGCACCTAAATTGTATAATTGCAGAAAAATATATACGTTGCATTGAACATTAATGGAGCAACATTTTTTGTGTGAAAATAAATCATTCAAGTTGTTTATTTTGTTTAAAAATCTTATAAATGTATGAGGTGGCAAGAGGGGTAAAAGAGGGCTCACCAGCATGGGGTAAAAGGCACATGGTATTGATTAGTAATCGACCGATATATCGCCAAGGCATTTTTCAAATATCGGCATCGAACGATACGTTTCTCTGTTTGGCCGATGTGTTCGGGACTTTTATTTTGACGGCACTGAGAACGGCAGCGCCTGAGCACACAGTGCTCACATTCTCCCTCTTGTTCGCTGTCTTCATTCAGTTCTGTCTAATATGGATAGAAGTCTATCTAATAATCAGACAGAACTGTTAAACAAAGGAATTAAAAGGTATACAAAGAAGTATTATGACGATTGCTTTAATATTATTAGTAATATTAAGGTAAAGGCAAACATTATAATACTTTCTCATTTGCCGTCAGCATTCAGCAAATACGCATTTATATCATTTAAACAAATCTTTGAATGACTAATGAACATTTAATTTCACAAACGTTGCAGACTTAGTCGAATCTAGTTGAGATCTTGTGAAGTGTGCATTTGTATCCTGCATGATCGCGTGTTCTCTGCGTGACGGTCGATCCGTGCGAATTGAATGCTGACAGGAGGAGAGTTCAGCTTCACTGGAGACGACCGATCGACAAACTTTAAACTCGTGACTGATTTCAAATTATGCTGCGCTTTATGCATTTGCCCACTGTCATATATTTATGTCATTTTCATTGCGTGCTGTATGTAAAATGAGTGTTACCTTGGCTTTATTTGAAAAAAAAAAATTAATGATTCACACAAACTTCCCAGAATACTGAGTGCCCTGTTGGTTACAGTGTTAGTGTTTACTTCCTTTTTAATTAGATTTTTATTAAATATTTATTTGTGAAAAATGCTTTGTCTTCTAAAGTATAAGTATGTTTATTTTACACAATTATTTTTAATCCATTTTCAAATGATTTCAAATTTCTTAAATATTAATTAAAATAAATAAAATTATATCGGCTTTAT
>NW_015639782.1:1015630-1016030 GCF_001515625.1 Sinocyclocheilus rhinocerous | reverse complement strand
TCATATTCATGTCATTTTCATTGCGTGCTGTATGTAAAATGAGTGATACCTTGGCTGTATTTGAAAAAAAAAAAAAAAGATTCCCAATGCACACAAACTTCCCAGAATACTGAGTGCCCTGTTGGTTACAGTGTTTACTTCCTTTTCAATTAGATTTTTATTAAATATTTATTTGTCAAAAATGCTTTGTCTTCTAAAGTATAAGTATGTTTATTTTACAGTTATTTTTAATCCATTTTCAAATGATTTCAAATTTCTTAAATATTAATGAAAATAAATAAAATTATATCGGTGTAGGATCTCTGTCTTTGAACGGAGACATTTACACGATTGAGTCACACCTGAAACAACCACATTCCATTAAGACAAACTGAGGCACTCCTCTGCAACCAGCTGCGGT
>NW_015639782.1:998882-1015604 GCF_001515625.1 Sinocyclocheilus rhinocerous | reverse complement strand
TAAGAGCTTACAAATTATTATAATTTAATTAACCCGTGGCCAGGGAGAATACAGATATTCAAATTGTTAAAATATACTAAGAATCACCGGCTCGCTGGACGACCCTTGATTTAAAGTGTAGACTATCAGATTTGAATTCAGCTTTAATCAGGTTGACTGAATGAATTAATAATAATTAATTCCCTTACAAATGAGTAAATTCATTACATCGGCCACCCTGCTTTCCAAGATATCGGCAACGGCTGTCAAAAAACCCATATCGGTCGACCACTAGTATTGATACAAATACTTCAGCTAAAATAATGTTTTTTTAATAATGTCTAAGTTAATACTTGTTCAAAACAATCACTTTAGCAAAGTTTGTACTGTTTTCTGCTTATTTTGAAAAATAAAATAATTAATTTTTGTTCAATAAATATACTGTCATTAAAATATGTTAATATAAAAAATATATTTTAAAATACAGAAACAAAAATAATTTTAATAAGTAAAGATTCTGAAAGTACTGAAGGAGATCTAATAATAATTTTATATATATTAACAGTAGTAACAACAAATGATATTTTATTATATGATATGATTACACTGAAAATCATAAAGAAGACCTTTGTCTCAAAATATATGCATTAATTTTAGCGATTCTCATTTGCTACTTAAATCTACAACATTTTAAAAAACAAATTATTAGATCAAGTAAGCACAGAATTAACTTTGCGCTGCTGCACGCGATCGCATCAAGGATCAGACAATTATACACGTGCATCTTGAAAAGCGTATGTTTTGGAAAGTGCTACGCCACGTTTTTGTGCCATCTAGTGGTTTAGATGAAAATAATATCAAAGGCGCCTTTTACCCCAGGGCGCCTTTAGCCCCGTTGTACCCTATATTAGTGTACAAATAAATTAGAAATGAGAAATCTTGCATTAGCAACTAACGAAAATAAAATAAGTTGAACTACCAAAATTGCTAAATTACTAACTGAAATAAATACAAATTAAAGCAAAATTTATATAAAAAAAAGAAAAAGCTAAATGACTAAAAATGTAAATAAAAAATGAAAATATAAAAAAGCTAATTCAGAATATTAATAAATAGTATATTAGTATATAAATTATACCAAAATAACAGTACTTGGAAGTTGTAATTGAATCATAATATTTTCCTCTGCTGTATCTCTTAAATCTTATTGATGTTTGTTTACATTTATAAAGTGCATCAAGATGTATCAAGTCAGCTTTGATTCGTGTTTGACTCATGTTACACACAACCGATTACAACATCAAATTTGAATATGAGCATATTCTTGGAATTTAAGTCTGATGGACTTCTTTTATGATGCTTTCATGGTGCTTTTCCATCATTTTTGGTCCCCTTTCACATTCATTACATGGGAAAAGAGCAGCATGAATGCCTAACGAAAGAATGAAAGAAAGAAAGGTTTGGAATGGCATGAAGGGGAGTAAATGAGAAATTTCATTTATCCTTTTAAAATGTAACCTGATACGAAGGTTTAGAATAGCAAATTTGAATGCCTCTCTCTTGTCATGATCTATGAATGCACAGCATACCACTATCAAATGATGGTCTCAGGTGAAGCACACTTTGTGGGTTGAGCGACGGGTGGTCTACATGTGTGACAAGTGCACACGTGCCTGCCGTGGCTCTCTGAAAGCGAGACATGCGTCTTGCACATAAGCACACGCTCACGGTGTCTCCTATCTGACATTTATGCAGCACTTTGCCTCTGCAAATGAGTTAAGTAATGTAATAATGAGATTAAATGACAGTGTTCCTATCATAGACCATCCCTGAAATATTCAGCTTGTGCTAAAATAAATCAGATATTTTCGGAGTAGAGTCACATGGGCTGTTAATCCATCACTGAAAAATTAGCAATCTAGGTCAAACTAAACGGGTTTAATTAGTTACAATAGCCCCACTATGAGTGTGTGACCGCTGTGCATTGCTGGCAACGAATTCAAAGAGATGTTAAGCTCTGACACACCAAAAGTGGTCATGTGTAAGATCTGAGAATGCGTGCGGATATATGTGTATGTATGGTGTGTATTTTGATACCGTGCTGCGTGTTTCTGAGCTGAAACGCCAGGCTTGTATCACCTTTCACTCTTGGGCCTCATATCCCAAGAGGGATGTTAACCAGCCACATTAGACACTTGCTAGCATGCTGGCGTGCCAGGGAGAGATGGGACGCCTGTACCACGCTACCTGCACTCATACATATTCTACACACGGATAAATCAATTTTTTACTTACCAAGGAGTATGGGTCGCTGATTCTTAATGATATGTCTTTCAGGACTGTGTGACATCAAGACACCACAAGAAGGAGAGATCTTCAACATGAACACAGGTAAGTTCAAATCAGTTTCAGTTTGCTGGA
The DNA here is from genome assembly GCF_001515625.1 of Sinocyclocheilus rhinocerous. Classification (NCBI taxonomy): domain Eukaryota; kingdom Metazoa; phylum Chordata; class Actinopteri; order Cypriniformes; family Cyprinidae; genus Sinocyclocheilus; species Sinocyclocheilus rhinocerous. Next base: position 1,013,204 of record NW_015639782.1, on the reverse strand, counting down.
ATGATGTTTTTAAAAGTCTCTTACGCTGACCAAGACTGCATTTATTTGACAGTAAATCAGTAATATTGTTAAATATTATTACAATTTAAAATAACTGTTTTTTATTTAAATATATTTCAAAATGTAGATTATTTCTGTGAGCAAAGCTGAATTTTCAGCATCATTACTCCAGTCTTCAGTGTCACATGATCCTTCAGAAATCATTCTAATATGTTTATTTACTGCTTAAGAAACAGTTCTCATTTTTACTAATGTTGAAACCAATTGTGCTGCTTAATATTTTTGTGGAAACCATAATGCATTGTTTTTCAGAATTCTTTGATGAATAGAAAGTTCAAAAGAACAGCATTAAATTTAAATGGAAATCTTTTGTAACATTATAGATAGTCCTTAATGTCACTTTCGATCAATTTAATGCATCCTTGCTAATATATATATATATATATATATATATATATATAAGCTTGAGTTTTCTTGAATCACTGCTAAATGAATAGGCAGCGTTTCAGCTGTAGTCCATATCTATGTCTATATCGATTTTCAATATGGAACTGAAGTTTTGAGAAATTTTGATAAATTGGCATGATAATGACTACAATACAGATATTTCAAGTCTATAGTGACACATACAGAAGCCCACATAGCGCCATGCATTATCAGTAATTTTGTCTTGCTTTTGTGCTCTCGAAAAACAAAAAAATGAGAAGAAATTCACTGTCTACCAGCACAACAACATATACAAACAAAAAAAACAAGTAAATAATTTACATACAATTGATTGAAAATGTGTCTCTCACTTCATGCAGGCTCAACAGGACTTGTTTTTGTAGGGCAGAGCAATGTGATTTTGTGCAGGGGGTGTTCTTAGTTCTTGACTGTCTTTCTCTGAGAACTGTCTTTTCAGAGTCTGACAAAGATTCTGGCATCCAAACTGCCTTTTTGACATCCAGAGGTATAGCTGTCAAAGAAAAGGAAACCCATCAGACCATATCTGGCAGTGCTAACACCCCACCCTGTCAATCCACAAAATAGTCTCGTGGTGTTCTCACTTTTAGGTTCGGCAACCTTGGATGCCAGGACTTTTTTAAAACACTTACAGCTAATACGCACTAAGATTTCTGCCACATATTAGATGTGATGGTATTTTATTTATATTCTGAATAGATATACTGTTCTATTATTTTGATACTCTGCAATATACACTACTATTCAAAAGTCTGGGATCATTAAAACACTTTTGTAAGTTTTGTAAGTCTCTTATGCTCCACAACACATTTATTTGATCAAACATACAGTAAATACAGTAATATTGTGAAAAATGATTATAATTTAAAATAACTTTTCTATTTTAAAACATAATTCATTCCTGTGATGGCAAAATAAATCATTCTAATATGCTGATTTGCTGCTCAAGAAACATTTTTTATTATTATCAATGTTGAAAACAGTTGTGCTGTTTTCAGAATTCTTTGATGAATAGAAAGTTCAAAAGAACAGCATTAAATTTAAATGGAAATCTTTTGTAACATTATAGATAGTCCTTAATGTCACTGTTGAAAACAGTTGTGCTGCTTAATATTTTTGTGGAAACTGATACATTTGTTTGATAATTAGAAGGGTGAAAAGAACAGAATTTTTATTTGAAATTTTATTTTTTGTAACAAGGTAAACAATGTATTTAATGTATCCTTACTGAATAAAAGTATTCTTTTTCATAAAAAATAAATAAATAAAAATCTTACTGACCCCAGAAAAGTTACCATGCAGGGAAAAATATCTGTGAATTTTAAAAGCGATTTCCAGGTGTTGAAAAGACATGTAATTAAGACATTTTAAAAAGTTAATTTCTATAGTCAATACACTATACATTTTTGTATATTCTAAGTTTCATTTCATCTGTTAGAAATTGCAATTTGCGAGTGCAGTCTCTAGTAATCACTAATTGAAATGGAAAGGCAGTCATGGAAAGGTGTGGAAACCCTTCACAGAGACACTGAAAAGAAGCAGTTTAAAATGTTTAGTCAGTCAGACCACAATACATCCACCCACACCCATTCAGCATGCCCAGATACAGTATACCAAGCATGTGCATCACGCAAAAAAATCCATCCTGGCATGTGAATTAATTTTGTAATGTATATTGTTGTGTTGCTAAGGACATTTCACATTGCTCTGCTTGCTGAGTCACAGTTATCTTGCCGTGCAGCAGTACTGATGCATGTGTATTTGTGTTTGCATGTGCTGCTGCGCTTTTCACAGACAGTGGAGGACATGTCCACAAAAGCGCCACATTTTCACTCACTCTAACCCCCATGAAGAGAATCCAGAGCTCACCAAACCTATACACGCTCACAGGTATCAGGAACCAGATCACACTCATATTCATATTCATGTTTGCCTGTTTATTATAAGCATTATATGTGAGCAGTGGAGCTGAAGATATTGCTGCTGGTGTTAAAAGTGACGATGTGTTTACTCAGACACCGCGAGCAGGAATTCCTCTTCACTGCACTCAGCATCACTGATTCCACATCTGTGTTTTGTCTTGTGCATCTTATGTCCTACCACAGCCTCCCTCCCTCACTGCCTTTCTTTCTTTCTCTCCTGTACTCTTGCTCGCCGTCTCATTCTTGTGCTTGCAGCTCCTTAACCAATGTTTGAGAGCGGTAGCTCTCCTTTCCTTTGCTTAAAGGGAAAAAGCAGCTCACCGTGGCCAGATCGTTGCCATAGTTGTGCACCTCCATGGCAACAATTGTATACTTCAGGCTTTTTCCCCTGTCTCTCTCGGCACAGTTTCCTCTGGGGGTGACCCTTTTTGTTTGAGCAGTCTCACGGACTATGACATCACACACACATATTCTCCATTGTTTAATCAGTCTGCGGGCGGTCGAGGTGCTGCAGGAGTGAGCAAACTGAACGAACACAACTCATTCAGGACAGAGTTAGTCCGCTGTTCATTTAGCACTGCGCTTAATGAGCAAGGGTTATTATGTCAAATTATAAACAGTAACATTTTCTTTGTAAAATGTTAAGGGGAACCTCCTTTATAAATAAATCTGTCTTACTTCATGCTGTCATATATTTTTCTCTCTTCCATTCATCGGTTGTTTTAAAAGCTGAAGCAGTGGTTTGGAATAAATTAAGCATGTTATTTATGCACACATAGTCCACTAAAAACATGAATCACTAATGAGTGAACATCTTATACCTCATTTGCAGTAGGCACTATGTGAAAAGGAGATCCCTTGATAGTGTTTAACAGTTTTTTTTTTTAATCAAATTTTAACCCATGCAGACTCTGAATCACAATCTAAAGATTCAGGTAAGCAACCTTTATTATTATTTTTTATTATTTATTTTATTATTAATTATTTATTTAACATTTTTACAAATAAAACATGCTTTGGAAAAATGTATCTGTTCTTGCAGAGTTTTCTCAGAATTCCTCATTCTTAATAATCAACAGTAGCATTCTGTGGTCAAATATTTTGTATATATGAATATGAAACACTTTGAAGTGTTTTGTTTGTCTCTTGTCAGATTTGTGGAGGCCCGGCAGCAGCACCAGTGATGGTCTGAGAAATGGTGACGTGTGCTCTTCTTCTCTGGCAGCTAAAGGCTACAGAAGTGTCAGACCCACCTTTCAGGATAAAAAGTCTCCCACACCAGTATGTTTTGCTGTGTTTACTCATCCTTACTGTTGCTAGAGGTTTTCCTTCCTCAGGAAATGTCTGTGGAAGTCCATTTGACAGGTTTTATTAATGACATTTTTAACTGTACCGTTCACATCCATTTCCAGTGTTTGAAAACTGAGCACAAAGCAAAGCTCTCAACTATACATATATATATATATACAGTATATGTATTAAGCATTAAACCCTGTCAGGGCTCCAGACTGCGACCAAATATGCTAGCTGCATTTTGCGACCATTTTTCCTGCTGGTGCGACTGCTAAAATGTAATAATTAAAAAAAAAATTGTATATTAATGCACAGGCGATTTCGTTAACGGCGCATCCAGTCAGTCTCTGTTGTCGCTTAACGAAACCATGCTACTCGTTTGAATTGCGCAGCGCTCAGAGTGTAGAGCCTGGTTTATACTTGCCGCATCCGCACAAGCGCGAAGGTGCGCGCAGCAAAAATGACGTGAATATTGAAGAAACGATGGATGGTTTTCGAGCTAAAGTAAAGTAAAAGACCGCTTCTTAAACCAGAGAAGGTGAACGTGAACATGTCGGTATTCTTGTGGGAAAAAAAACATGCAAGCACTGTCACCGACAGCAAGCTTAGTTTTACTTTTCTTTTTGTTTTCATTTTGAAAAGCTTGTTATCTTTGCTGTTTACCTCACGTTACGCTATGGAGGCTCTCTTTTATTTTATTTTATTTTATTTTTTTATTTGATTCCTCAGTGTTTGCTAAATGTTCTGTAAGTTATTAGTGGGTAAATAATACTGCATTGTGCTTTTTAATTAAGAATAACAATGAATCCATCTTTTGTTTTAGTCTTAAAAAGGGAAAGGTGTGTAGATGTATGTAAGCAAAACAGACAACTATCTTTTCTTGTAAAACGTGACAACAAGATCGCGATTGCGAAAGTAAAAGCACCCAAAGCCCGGCTTATAACATAGCAAAAGAAGAACTCCTGTTCACAAAATTCAAATCACAAATAATACTACTGATGAAAAAGAAGGGGTTGAATGTTAACCACTTTCGTTTCCATAAAACTATAAACTATGATAAAAGTTCATCAGCATGCACTGATTAAACCTATGTTGTAGCGCAAAAAAAATAATAAAAATAAATAAATTAAAAAAGTTAGTCGCAAAAGTGTGACCAGTGGGAAGAATGAGTCTGGAGCCCTGCTGTTACCCAAGTTATTGTGAGAAATAAAAATACTAAATAAACATTTAAAAAATAACGTAAATACAAGTTTACTAATAAATGCTTGGACCAAAACAATATTATATTATAATATATTTATATATATATTTATTTATTTATAAATTATTGAATTTACTTAATGAATATAATGAAATAAATAAATAAAATATCTCAAATTCAAAAAGTATTTTTTTTTACTTTATATACTACCAAATGCTGGTAAGAATAAATAAATAAATCAAGCAGGGTTGCAAAAATAAAAAAAGAGGTTGATGATGAAGATGATGGAGAGGTTCAGGTCCTAGTTTGCACCTTATGGAAAGTGCCTGTTTGTTTTTATTTTGAAGCGAAGCTTACTGACTTTAAACCATATCGAAAAAGTTCATTTCCGTTTCCTTTCCAATTGCGGAGAGTTTCTGAATTCTAATATTATTTAATCTACTTTCTCTCCTCACTTGTACTTTTATTTGTAATGTTTGTGTTCTCATTGTCACACAAGTGCCTGAGAGAAACTTTTCAGTTGTGCCTGTCCTCACTATAACACTCAACTGTTTATCTCAGAGAGGCAACCATGTCCACACCCTCTTATTCAATGAGAGAACCACTACAGAACAACAGTATCTGAGCTGTGCTCTAATATCCCAATGCCCACTCTCCTCAATCAGGCACAAGAGCATAGTGTCCACTCCAACAGACTGCTGTCCACAGCGGACCAAACCTCATGCTCTTTACAAGCAGAGCAGCCCTACTTACACCCTCCATCTAGGGAGCTGGAGAGAGACGTAGCTTCCGTCTACATCCGCATTAACCCTAGGCCTCAGATATCGGGACGGCACACACAGGCACTGTCTTTGAGACCCCCTACCCCTCCTAAAAGGATGGACCTCTTGGATAGCAGCTCATGCCCCTGCCCTCCACTGCCATCCACAGCCCCTCCAGTGGTATATGTTACGGATTTCATAACCATATATGCATTAGCTTAATAACAACCTTCCCTACACCATGCTGTACCTTAGCAAACATAATTAATCCTGTTTTTCCATTTTGCTGTTGCATATTCAGGTTCATGTCATTGTAAAAGGAGATCTTTCCTTTTTTTTAAATTTATTTTGATGGTAAAATCTTGAATTGCACTGGCAATGGACTTGAATCACTTTTCAAACAACATTTATTCTGCTAACTGCACAGTATTTTGGCTTATACAAATAAATATACACTACCGTTCAAAAGTTTAGAGTCAGTAAATTTTTTTTGTTTCGTTTTGCAAGAAATGAATACTTCTGTTCAGCATTACACATTAATTACATTTAAAGTAGAGAGCATAAAGACATTTATAATGTTACAAAAGATTTGTTTCAAATAAATGCTGTTCTTTTGAACTTTTGTTCATCAAAGAATCCTGAAAATAAAAAATAGCGAACAGTTGATCTTTCCTTTTTTTTAAATTTATTTTGATGGTAAAATCTTGAATTGCACTGGCAATGGACTTGAATCACTTTTCAAACAACATTTATTCTGCTAACTGCACAGTATTTTGGCTTATACAAATAAATATACACTACCGTTCAAAAGTTTAGAGTCAGTACATTTTTTTTGTTTCGTTTTGCAAGAAATTAATACTTCTGTTCAGCATTACACATTAATTACATTTAAAGTAGAGAGCATAAAGACATTTATAATGTTACAAAAGATTTGTTTCAATTAAATGCTGTTCTTTTGAACTTTTGTTCATCAAAGAATCCTGAAAATAAAAAATAGCGAACAGTTATTTTAAACTGTAATAATACTGGTGAGCATAAGATACATCTTTCAAAAACATTTAATAATCTTACTGACCTCAAACTTTCAAACAGTCGTGTACGGTATTATATATATACTGTATTTTTTATACATGTACATATTTTCTACAAGATGATTGTGACTTTAAAAACCTAGAATTGGTTTTCCTACATTATGAGCTTTTTTCTTTTCCAATTATGCTCAAATGCAACACTGGAATAACATTTTGATCTCACGTCTGTAACACCTCCTTCCTCTCTAACGCACAGCCGTCAGCAGCATCTCATCACTACGTCTCTCACATGCGCTGTGCCCAGCTGCTGAATCTCATCTGTGCCACTCTCCTCTCTGTCATTCAGCCTGAGGTGCCAGCCCTCCTCAAACAAGCCTATCCCGGAACAGCACTGACCTCCCAGTCACCACCTAACCGGCTCAGACTCTCCCTCGATTTCATCAGACCTGACCTTCACCCCGAGACCCCTTCTCCAGGCCCTCCCTCTCCCGGCTCGGAGCCTCCGCTGGGGCAGAGCCGCTGCTCTTCCCGCACTCAGAGCGAAGCGTCCACAGCAGTGCTGGAGGAGTTGAGGGCGTGTGGACTAGGCCCAGAGGGTGGCTCTCGTACCCCTTCTCCAACCCTCAGCCCGATGAGTGCGGTCACAGTCAACATGGTGTTACACTCCCCTCCAGCTAGCACCGCTCATGTAACTGTTCACCGTCTGTAACTTACTGCTTCTTTCTTTGTCAGTTTTCATAAGGATTCCTACTGTACCTCTATTTCTAAAGGGGACATATTCAACATTTGTTGTATACTGTTTTAAAAAAATGGGGTCATGAAGTTTTTTTTTTTTTTAAATCAATACTTTCATTCGGCAACGACGCAAGGAAATTGATCAAAATTGACAGTAAAGACAAAAGATTTCTATTTAAAATAAAAGCTTTTCTTTTAATGATCAAAGAATTCTGAAAAAAAAAGTAACAAGTAAAAGTACAAAAGTACTAAGCAGCACAACCAGCCAGTTCAACTTCTAAGAAAAGACTGGAGTAATGACTGCTGAAAATTGAGCTTTGCCATCACAAGAATAAATTACATATTATAGTAGACAACTGATTTTTGAAATTATAATAATATTTTGTAATATCTATGATTTGACTATATATTTGATCAAATAAATGCAGCTTTAGTGAGCAAAAGAGACTTATTTCAAAAACATTTAAAAAATTTTACAGACCCCAAATTGTAGCATATATATATAAGTCCACTTATAATGTTTTTAGCACCAATTTTTTTGCATCTCCTGTCTCACCCTTTTTTATGATATGTCCCCTTTAATTGTACAGTACAAATGCTTTTTTTCATTCATTATCTCTTCTTTTCTCCTCTCATCAATTTGACAACTTATTGTTTATTGTTTCTAATTTGGTTTCATTGCTCTGCATGTTTAGGGGCTGGTTTAACAGACACCAATATCACTTGCCCACTGTTCACATTTAACGGTTTCACCATTTCTTCTCTGTGTAACATCTGGGGTTATACCAAGACTAACATATTCTTTAGAAAAACATCAAATCAAGGGTCCCGAGGGTCTTCACTAACACCTTTTGCCAAACAGTATGCTGAGATTCTCAGTATGACACACTGTCTTTGTCAAAAACTTCAGGTGCAGGAGAACATGGTTTTGTTGAGACTTCTTGTACTGTTCCTGTGGTATCTCTTTTGGTATACTAACGCTTAATATTAACTATTGTTTGTCTTGGAAATCAATAAATAAATCCAAATTTATTATTAAATTTGAAAATGTAAAAAAAAAAATATATATATATTTTTTTTTTGATCTGCCCAGTGGGTGGGTACTGTATTTTTATGTATATTTTACTAGTCAATCCACAGATCTGTGGGGGATTTGTTTTCATTGTTTGTTATTCCATTCTTTATCCTCTGTCAACGTTCATTAAGGCTAACAGATGTCATCTGTGACAAAACAGTCCAATCTCAATGTAATTTATTATACCTAAAGATGTTTGTTCAGTTAACAGGGTCTTTCTGTTGTGTTATACAGGGCCAGATGACTGTGAACGGGGGTCTGAGTGTGCCAGCAAGCCCTCGTAGTCACTTCCAAAGACCCTTTTCTCCCTCAACATACCCCCGTCCTCCTTCACTGAGCCATAGTATTACAGCCATGCAGCAGGCTAGAAGCACTGGTGAGTACTGATGCTAATCTAACACTTCCACATGCTCTTGTGTCAGTGACGTTCACCGTCATTATTGATTTCATCATTGGTAAGAACAAGGAAACTGAATTGGGTAATTGCTAAAAACACTTTGTATCAATTTAACCACAGCCACAGGCTATATGTGTGTATATATTACATTTATAACATTTTCTTTCAAATAGTAGTAAATAAGTAATAGGGCTGGAAAAAAGTTGTTTTCGAATAAATCTTAATTTTTCTTTAAACAATCCCAATACTGATTCACAGAATCCCACATTTTCCCCGCTGCTGGTTGCAAATCCTTTTAGTGAATCAAAAACATGAATCATGTTTGTTCATGAATCATGAACAAATGACTCTTAAGTTTTTTTTGTGTGTGTGTGTGAATCAAAAACATACGGCATGACCAGTGTGGTCTGATTCATGAACAAATGACTCTCTTAAGTCATCTTTTTCAGTGAATCAAAAACATACAGCATGACCAGTGCAGTCTGATTCACAAACAAATGATTCTCTTAAGTTGGTTCTTTTTAGTGAGTCAAAGACATAAAGCATGACCAGTGTGGTCTGATTCATGAATGAATAACTCTCATAAGCCAGTCCTTTTTAGTGAATCAAAAACCTTCTGCGTGACCAGTGGAGTCTGATTGACAAACAAATGACTCGCACTAGCCAGTCCTTTTTAGTTGAGTCCTGAAGCAATTTGAATACTTACTATTAGTTTTAATCAGTCGGAAACACTCACATGTGTAATTTACAGCATTAGCAGAAGGAAAATTTATTTTATATGTTAGCAAAATGGACATTATAACTGAAATATAGCACATCAAAATCTAATTGCGACTAGTTTGTGAATTAGAATCGGATCGAATCAGGAAATCTGTATTGATACCCAGCCGTAATAAGTAGCATAAGCTGTGAACATGGCTTTATTAAATAATCAAAGACATGATATGAGTGAGGTAACAGAGCTATAAAAATACTTATTCCAGAATAGTGTTTTTATTGTCCTGGAAATATCTGTACAGCCAAATGTATGTCATAAGTGTTGCAGTACAGCTGTGCAAATGTTCTCTCTGGTCTCTGATAAGTCACTGGCGTGATGTGCCAGACTCTAATGAAGTACTAATGAGTAAGAAAGCGTGACCTGACTGCAGCGGTGTTTACCACCCGGGTGACACTAAGCGTATCTCGACTGGTCCGCTCTGAGTGTGCGTCCGCGATCTCTCTAATCCCACGTGGCAAATGCCGGGGATTAAGCTCAAATCTGAGTGCCGGAGTGGTTGGGGTGAGGGAGGAGCTGAGACACTGGGATTAGAGCATCTGTGTGCGTGAGGCTGGCATTTGTCTCTGAACTAGAGCCCATTTTGCTGTTTTTCCCCAAAAGGCTTCGGTCTGAATGCCCATACATGCCGGACTGTATGTGGAGAGCTGCTTTCTGTGTTTATTATTCTATGCCAGAATGCTGGAATCAACATATTTATGGATTATTTCTCCTGATTTGGAATTACAGTCTGCACTGCATCCCTGACCTGGCTGTTTTTCTCAGTTACTGACATGGGAATGTTGGTTAGTTCCAGGGGAATTACTAAAAACACACACCCCCCAACCTGACCCTGTCTTCCTCCCATCAGCCTATGAGTCTAGCACTCCGATCTACGCCAGAGTGGATCCTCCTGCACGAGCAACACAGACTGACAGGAAAGAAACTACAGGGAAAGCTCCGCTCTATACTGGCATCGGTCCTGTGGATGAGTCCGGGATTCCCGCTGCCATACTGACGGTGAGTGAATGCTGTTCCAGGATGTTAATCTTTTGTTTCCATATTTATACTGTGCAGCCAAGAATAAATATAATCCTTTGGTATTATCGTTTACATTTTTGTCATGCACTCAAGTCAGAGAAGCAAATTATTAATGTAACGAATCAGCTCATGGGAAATATGAATAATTAATCATAACTAGTTATAATTAATTATGAATCCATCAGCCTATGAGTCTAGCACTCCGATCTACGCCAGAGTGGATCCTCCTGCACGAGCAACACAGACTGACAGGAAAGAAACTACAGGGAAAGCTCCGCTCTATACTGGCATCGGTCCTGTGGATGAGTCCGGGATTCCCGCTGCCATACTGACGGTGAGTGAATGCTGTTCCAGGATGTTAATCTTTTGTTTCCATATTTATACTGTGCAGCTAAGAATAAATATAATCCTTTGGTATTATCGTTTACATTTTTGTCATGCACTCAAGTCAGAGAAGCAAATTATTAAGCAAATTAATTATATTTTCTTTAACTGTGTGCATTTATGGTGGACATTTTTTTGTACATTTTTATAAACGTTAAGAACATTTCTACCACAATGTATTTTCTTACCACAAATAATGTATTGTTTTACAGCATTTTGTGATGAAAATTACATGTTTGCAGTAAAATAGCTAGCATTTAGGTACTGTTTTATGTATCTTAAATACACAAATAAATAAGAAATAAATGATATTTTTACACTTAATAATTTGACAAAATTACACCTTAATTGCAAATGATGCACAATAAAAAATATTATGCTCACAAATGATATTTCTAGATTTATATAAATCATTTTAACAAAAAATATCAAAATGGTTTATGATTAATTTACTTTTTAGATAATCATTGTTTTAATCATGTAATAATTTATAAATATTTTCATAGTTGAAAGTCTGGATCTGGGATATGGATACAATAAAAATCTATAATCTATAACAATGCATTTGAAAAGTAACAAATATGACGATGAACGCATGGCAGAAAGTTTTCAAGACAGCTTTAATGTGTTATTTTTATAACAAAAATGACTTTTAGTCTGTTTGTTTTATTATAAATAAATCTCTGGCACATAAAAGCGGCAAAAGATGAAGAGACACCTATATGTTACTGGAGAATATCATACTGTAACTACTACAGACCTGTTTAGAGTTAATCAACAGCATAAAAATGCTATACACATGTTTGCCTAAAAGCCTGAAAGCTGGCCTTGCTGACTCTTTATTGGCTCTGGAGACATTGTCGGAAGTGCATACCTATAATTGTTAATTCCAGAATTAATCTTCAGTCGGTCTCTGGTCACATGGGACTGGTTGTTTTGATTTGTGCACTAAATTGCATTTTCCCACACAGAGTTTAATTTAGCCCCAGGGAAACAGGGGCAGCTGTGCTCAGCATCATTGATGGGCCAGCAGACAGACAGTGATGTGTCTCTCTCAGCTTCACGTGGAGAGGCCAGTTGCATCAGCATTTTTATAGGAGCCTTTTTGATCCAGAGTTTTGGACTCAAGGTCATGGAGCACATTCGGGTTGCTATTTGTTTTCTCAACTTTGCATCTGGACCTTGGAATCTTAATCTGTAAGAGCTGGGAAGGCCTGTAATCTAAAAGATGCTTGCTTTGTGTGTTGTTTTAGACTGTTGACCGGCCAAAAGATTGGTACAAGACCATGTTCAAACAGATTCATGTGGTGCCTAAACCAGGTAGGACTGGATTTTTTTTATATTTACCTTCATTACTTTAAAAATGCATGCTTTGCATTCCCTGTTAACATATTATGTGGTTATTGGAAGGATTATTTTTAGTCAAACACTGACATACCAACTTATTTTTAGTTAAATATCTGCTTTTTCACTTTGAAAGCTATTTTTAGAGCATGTATGCAACATAGAAAGGGAAGGAAAACATTTTTGCAGACTAAACAGGATTACAGTGTCTGTTGGTTTGTTTATTATTTTATGCTGTAAGTGACCGATATTTACTGTTTGGTTTTATGAATGCAAAGAATATACAGAATCTCATTGCTATTGTGATTTTAATTATGTCAGACAAGACAAAGCCCTCTATTTTCTGTTTGATTATGGACCTTTCTGCTAAGGGGATAGTTTAAAAAAAAAAAATTTTTTTGCAGAGAAGGGCATCCTAGGGCCACCTAAAAAGAAGTGACAATAAAAGAGCTTTACTCAGCAGGTTGTGGATTACAAGTGTGTTCATTACTGGAAATGGTCTGTCAGGGGGTTTGCCTGAGAGATTACAGAGGTCACAGGATCAAACCCTTCATTTAGCATCTTATGTCTTTTTAATTGTCTTACTCCCACATCCTGCTTACAAATGAGTTTATGTTACTACGTTTAAAATGCAGTTCCAGTTTATGATATATTTTATCCATGTTAATCATATTTGTTTTCACAGAGAAGGAATGGTCTGGGTCCCATTCTGCCACAGATCCTGTTACAAGTACTGCTACAACTATTTCCAAACAAGGTCTCTCTTTGATTCAGTATTTCTTTATTACCAAATAATGTTGATACCAAATAATCAAAACGAGAAGAAGCAATAAAACTAATATGAACCAATAGCAATATGTATAATTATCTTCTTTTTTTTTGAACACTTTATTTTAGTGTCCTTGTTACATGTTACATGTGACATGTACTTACCATAGTAATAACAATAATTATGCATTATTCATTTTATGCATCATTTTAATTTTTAATGTTTCAAAAAAAGTAATAAGAAATTAATTGAATAACTAAATTCAAGTTTATTACAAATGATTTTATCATTTAAATTAAATATATTTCTGTATAAATAAAACAGTTATATATGCACCGCTGGCCCAAAGATTTGAATAATTAAGCATTTTTAATGCTTTATAAGTCCCTTATGATTACCAAGGCTGCGTTTATTTGAAACAATATAATTTTGATGCAAAAATACATTAAGTTTTTAAACTGCATTTTTGTATAAAACATTTTACCATATCAAATAAATGCAGCCTTGGTAAGCATATGAGACGTTTAAAATTATAACACTTTAAAAAATATTGTACAATATTGTGAAATATTATCACAATTTAAAATAACAATTTTCAATTTAAAAATATTTTAAAATGCAATTTATTCCTGTAATAGCAAAGCTGAATTTTCAGCAGCCATTACTCCAGTCTTCAGTGTCACATGATCCTTCAGAAATCATTCTAATACACTAAAAAATAAAATTAAAAAAATCCATAAAAATAGGGTACTGTTTATTTATTTATTTAAATTAAAATATTATATTTTTATTATTATATATTTGTTATTATTTCTTTCAGATAAGCATGCTGCACCTAATGCTGTTCAGGCCCATCCTGCACCTAAAACCAGCACCTACCGGCCCATCACCAAGAGTGTCTCTGATAACGGCGTGCACGGTTTCAGGGCGCCTGCCTCCTCTTCTCTCCCTTCTCCTCTGCCCACATCAGCATCCACACAGCAGAGATCCAATGAAAGGGAGGCACCACATAGAGGCAGGAGCACACCTGACACGTGAGAACCATTCATCCATGCTTATTCAATGACAACAATAATTCTCAGGCAAACTTAATTTTAAGGATTTTCAGATATCCCAGTGGGGAAGTCGTGGCCTAATGGTTAGAGAGTCG
>NW_015639782.1:989391-998771 GCF_001515625.1 Sinocyclocheilus rhinocerous | reverse complement strand
TATTAATAGAAATGCATTAATAATATACATGGAAACAGTTGAAATTACATGATAGGCTTTTTCTATATGTTAAAAGAACCTCCACAAACATTTGCCCTAATTGAGCTGAAGTGCTTCAGCAAGCCTGTGCAGAGTCACTCAATAGAGCAGATAAATTGCGGGTCCATTAGAGCGTAATGTGGTCAAGGTCACTAATAAGGTTAGAGAAACCAATTTGCTCCTGCTAGTGCAGTTTGTCCTTGTGCAGTGAGCATTTGTTATGTGCCATTGCCCTCTGCTGGATAGGAGAGGAAAATAAAAAACAGTCTTTACTCTGAAGCTATTTTCAACATAGTAATAATAGTTTTGTGCTCTGCTGAACTTCACAAATCAACAGCGTTCACTTGTTTCTTGTCTGATGAAGACATTCCTCATTTTACATCTGTATCTGTCACGTTCACATGATTACCTCATTTCATCCCTTCCTTTCATCTTCTTCTCCCACTTGCTTTCATTCTCAACACCAGACAAGTAACTTAAGACCAGAGGACATAGATTTAGAGAATGAGCCGTGGTATAAGTTCTTTGCTGAACTGGAGTTTGGTCGGCCGGTAAGTGTGGCTTTGGTTTGGTGCTGCTAGCATGTCGCTTGTGATTGGTGTGGGGGTGGAAAGGTCAGATACGTGCTGCACATGCTGTCATGACTGAAATGACTGGTTGGAATGAGCAGACAATTCTGGACACTGTAACATACAGTGGAGTGTGATAAATAACCAATATCAGGTTCTGTGTAAATGAGCCTTGCTTCCTTCCACTAGAATTTGTGTCTTTGCATTTTAGGCTTTGATTTGCACATTAAACTACTGTTTGTTGATTATAAAATCTGTTGTGGATTAATTTGACCATATTTGCATGACCTGACAAACTAGAATTTTGACTTTTCACTCTTTGTGCAAGGTGTGTGTAGTTTAGTAGTCTTTGACGTGGCGTGCTATAGGTTGTGTTTCTATAAAAGGAGCTGCACTGCAGTGTGTAGTGTTTTTTTTGCATATGTGCAACTTTAGTTTGTGGTCGTCACATTGTTGCTCTCATAGTCATGTGACTTTACTTTCTCTTGTTATGTTACTATTTCTCTGCTGTTCCCTGCCTCTATCCCATCTCTGGGTGAAGCCTCCAAAAAAGCGGCTCGATTACAATCCAGAGAGCTCTCCTCGATTCCGAGCGGAGGTAAAGAATGACTGACTGAGTGATTAACTGAGTGATTAACTGCTTCACTGACCAATTTGGGGAACGAAAGAGAGAAATGAACAGAAATAAGCTAGTGCCTACCTTCTCAACCCATCCTCATTTAACATCACTTAACCTCAATTATAACAAAAAGTCCATTGTTTCAACTAAAGCAATGCACTAACTGATTCTTGAGATATGTCACATATTGGACTACAGAACTGACTAAATAGTTTATGCACAGTTTATGCACAGAGGAAAAAAAGAAAACGTTTATGCACAGAGGAATTACTTGGAAATAGTCTGTTAAGCATGTTCAGAGGTATTGATTTACATACATGCATATACACACACACATACATGCATGCATATATTCTTTTAAAGTGATTGTAGTTGTGTCCCAAGTAATGCACTATACCTTATGCACTTACACTACCTAATATATATATATATATATATATACTCAACTGTCTAGTGTATACATTTTATAAGGATATTTTGTAATCTAGCATTAGAGATAGTCCGTAAAATTGCAATAACCAAAACAAACAAATGAATAAATATATAAATGTTATGTGTAAACTACAAATCAGAAGTTTGCATTTAATTATATGCATTTTATTTGTATATGAAATATGAAAAATATTTATTTATTTATCCTGCTTAAAACAAAATGATATCCTAAATTATTATATTTCTATTATATATATATATATATATATATACTCAACTGTCTAGTGTATAAATTTTATAAGGATATTTTGTAATCTAGCATTAGAGTCTGATAGTCCCTCGCCCCTCCACTATGTAAGGAAAGCTGTGACAGTTGAGTATGCATGAAGTATGCAACGTTACACACTTCGTTTTTTTATGTTAAATAAGTGCATCAGCTGGGTTTTTGAAGTGAACCTTTTCTTTTTTTGAATTTTCAGTGCAAACACACTACTCACACTATTGGTTAGAAATGGCAAAGAATAGTGCACAAGTAAGCAAATTGGGACACACCTAATTTCTTTTCATAATTTTGATTAAATAGTTGCCTGCATATTAGGATGGCATGGAAATTTTGAGTTATGAACATTCTAATGATACTCTTTGATTATTATTATTATTAAAGTGTAAGTGATGCTATTTACGAAAGTAATTGCAGGCGAAAGTGTGGGACATGTTTTGTTCCATGTCTTAAGAATCTGTGTACTGCATCTACATCTGCATTTGCTTCTCCTATCATAATAACAGTTCTGTCTATTATTACATCATATATTTATCGTGAGACAGGAGCACTTCCTCCTGGGTGTCATCTGCCGATTCTGTCCATGTGTTTGTAGTAGGTGAAGGATCTATGGACATGCCATCTACAGTCTCATATTACAGCCCCTCTTTCACTCACAGGCTTTTTTCTGTCATTGTAAATATAGTTTGCTGGCTGTCAAAGGGGATAATTAATTAAGAATAAATTAATGGTGTCGCTTTCTTGCACACACTAAGTTGTTTTAGCACCCTATTCAGAATTATGCAAATCAAGTAACATTGAATGCATATGTTTTGTAATTATGGTGCATCTATAATGATCTATATCTATAATGTTTACATAGAAAGGAGGCGTGATTGAAAGAATGTCATGACATAGCGCTATTTCAGTGCATTTTGCACATAGTTAAACTGAATTTGCTAGTGATCAAGACATGCACAGGCATGTAACTACCACATGCAAGTGGCACAGCTGTTTAGTGAATTTGTCTTAAAAATGCTGATTATTTTTTTAATCAGTTGCTCCCTGTGAATTGCTACTGACCACTAAGGAGAGAACGCAACTCAGAGGCCAGTGTAGTAACAGTTATGGTTTGAGGAATGCTGTAAATCCAAACAAAGAATTGCTCAAAATTGTCACAGAGGCTTTGCAACCCAATTTTGAGCCTGCTAGTGTGGTATCTGTCACTGTATTTATGTTGACTAGATGTAAATGTGCCACACTGAGGAGACATTTCTAGGACTGCATGCTTGGGCTACTTTTAAAGAGGGTTAAAAAAACACAAGGGGCGTCTGCTGCTGGTCTGGAGAGCTGTTCCAGATAACACTGCTCAGAGCTTCAGCAAACAGGAAGATGATTATCTACTCCAGCCATGCGTACAAGGAATTCCCTGCTTTGTTCGACATAGAAACCCTCGTAAGTGATCTGACGCGTCTAGCTGTCCTGGGAATGGCTGGGCTTTTCAAGAGACAGCTGGCCCACGTCACTGTGTCCAGACATTGGGAGTTTCACTGTTTTAACCATTGTTGGATTTGTGAAGGAGAGTGCTGGGTGTCAAGGAACCTACTGTAAAGTAAGTGTGGATATTAGGCGAGGAATTCACCCTGCTTTTTCTCCTTCATCTGTTGCAGACCTCCCTTTATCAGCCATCCACAGACAGGAGCCTTGAAAGGCCATCATGGTAGGTTCACTGTAAATGCATTGAAATGATTTGAAGTCACACAAATCTTTACACTTTATTGCATAGATTTTTTTAAGTATCTATACTTTTTTTTAAATATGTATCGAAAATATCAAACAAAGTGATATCTGAAAACTGACCTTTTCCTCAAAAAATTTTTTGCAATGACTTATAAACCAGCTGGTCCCAAGTTCATTCTTAGTGGATGCATGGTGCAGGTCATGACATTACAGAACTTGTTCTTCTAAGTTTAACATTCAGAAAGTGTCCGACTACTTTTTGTCTTATTTTATAATATGTTTTTGTATCAATCACTAATGTATTTTATAATATAATTAATAAGTAATATGATATTATATATACTAATAAAATCTAGTACTAAACATAATGCCACTTGGATTTGATTTTTAATATATATTTTGAAGTCACTATAGGTGAGAAACCTTGGCATTATTTTCAGATGGAGATTAGGATTGCATTTCATTCTAAACCTAGGACTCCCTTTTTTACATTGTTTATCACAACTTACATTTTTATTGGTTATAAATCTTCAACCACATTGATTCTGCAGCTCTGCCAGTGATAACAAGAGATGGAAATCTGAACCTGCAGCCACTCAGCCCACGGCTCAGAGCAGTGTGGGCACAACACAAACGTCTGTCAGACCACTAGAGCTACCCAGGAGCAGCAGCACCCAGAGGAATCCCCTCACCAGCCCCAGCTCCCCCGCCGCCACCAGGACTAAAGGTAGACGTCAGACGAGCAGCCACACTTGTACACATTATTGAAAAAATAGGCAACAGGGGAAAGTTCACAGACAATGTTCATTTTGCTCCTCGCAGCGCAAGCAGAATTTTAAACGACTTTCCCTTTGCATGAATAAAATTCAATGAATTATTTAGTGTTTACAATCTTGCCTCAGTGTAGTACGGCATATCAATTGCTTTTTTATTCAGTGAGGGCTTGTTGATCAAGATGTCTGATTTCTTTCCAGTTTTTTATCCAGGTTGTAGTATAAACATCCTTACTTTTCTCTCCTGTGGGTCAGTTACCTTTTAATGTCTTCTCATGTCTCTTTTTTACCATGCTGCTTGTGGTGGATATCTAAGGTGGGGATGTGAGCAATATGCACACAGCACATTTAAATGGTCAAAGTCCAAACCATGCTACCTCAGAATCCACATATCAAAAGAAAGGGCAAAATGAGGACAGTTTCATGGCTGTCCCAGCTGTCTCAGAAGGCTTCTCCAGCCTCCCTGAAGGCTGGAAAACAGCCCAAGAGCACCCAGAAGATTGGATGATCTCAGAGGAGACCACGTCTAAGCTCAAATCCTGGAGTTGTGATGACCTTCTCTCTGATGGGAGGGGAAGGGAAGTGCAGACCCGTTCGGAAAGCACCGGCTCCTTGTTGCACAATGGCGAACTAGAGGCATCACAGTGCAGTGACGCCCAAGAGTCTGAGGATCATAGGGAGAGGACAAGGCACCGCTCGGCCCACGATGCACCAGGCTTCCTCAAACTCTACAAAAAGATGCATCACATCAACCGGCAAGAGCTGATAAACTCTACGGTGATATGCTCGGTCAAAGCCAGGATCCATAAGTATGAGAGCGAACAGCGGAAGGACAGACGCACGGGCAACAAGGGCTGTAACGAAGAGGTGCCTAGGGACATGGTGCACAACAGGATTTTTGAATTTGAGAGTCTGATCCAGAAGTCCAAATCCATGCCAAATCTTTGGGACGAGTGCCCGATTAGGGGTTCTTGTAGGAGGGCCAGCGGTCCCAAGCGTAGCCTCTCTATTGAGTCATTACTGGATGAAGAACCACCTGCCAGAAATCCTCCTGAAGGACGGCCTCAATACCCCAAGATAAACACCCATGTGCCAATCCATATTCAAGTCACCAGTGACCAATTACAAAACTCTTCCATGCAACACGACTACTCAGACATTGAGCATGATGCTGTAGTGTCCGACCTTAGCGACTTTATCCAGATTGAGGGCTCATCCTTCTGTAGCGAGAAGGAGTTCGACGTGTGTTCATTTGCCTCCTCCGAGAGCTTCTGCGGATCCGGGCACCACCATCATTATCACAGGCAGCTTGGGAGCTCCTGCAAGGGCCGCTGTCCAGCTTCCTATACGCGCTTCACCACTATGATCAAGCACGAGAGGGCCAAGCAGGACCGGAGGCAACATTTGCGGGTAGAAGAATCTGAGTTCGGACTCCGCAAGCTCGCATTCCTGGTCAGCCCAGTGCCTTTCCGCCGGAAGAACCTGTCACCTTTGAGTTGTTCCCGAGTGCCAAACTCCAAGAGCTGTATGTATGAGGCTCTAGATTCGGCCCTGAAAGACATCTACGACCACATCCACACTGAGAAGCACGTGGGTAACCTGCCAGACAACAACATCCTTCATAGGTTGCTGGTGGAGTTGCTTCCCGACATTCCTGAGAGGAATTCATCCCTGCACGTGCTGGGGAGAAGCAGCCCTACAGTTCAGCCTCGCTCTTACCACCCACAGCCTGACGGCATGCCCAGCCAGGACACTCACCAATCCGAGTACTCACGCCTGTCCCATAGTGCCTCTCACAACCATATAGAGGGCAACAACAACCAGAGGAAACACAACTTTGAATACTGCTATCAAGGTGGACTCTACTCATCCATCTCTGGTTTCCCAAATCCCATTCTGTTCCCCGTGTTTGAGCTCTGCTCTTCCACCATTGCTATGTTCCATCTGTGTTTGTGAATGTGCTTGTTTAGAGCAAGGGTGTTCAAACCCACTCCTGGAAGGCCAACATCCTTTAGCGCAGAAGTTCTCAACTTCGGTCCCGGGGATCCACTGCTCTGTACATTTTGTATGTCTCTCTCATCTGACACACTCAGTTCAGTTCATGGAGCTCCCTCTTAACGAGCTGATGATCTGCATTAAATAAGAAAGACATACTAAATGTGCAGGTCCCCAGTACTGGGGTTGAGAACCAGTGCTTTAGTTTTTAGCTCCAAGTTGCTTGCAAGTTTCGAGTAAGCCTGAAGATCTTGATTAGCTGGTTCAAGTGTGTTTAACTGGGGTTAGAGCTAAACTTTGCAGGACAGTGGCCCTCCAGGAGCAGGATTAGACACTCCTGGCTTAGAGGAAGGAATTGTTATGTTGCAAGGAACATCAGAGAGCACGACTCATACCCACATCCTCTGCCTTATCTAGTTTTTATTTTTGATTTTGTCCCTATGTCTTTCATTTTCTCATTTTATCACATTGTATTTTTGTTTACTTTCTCTTTGATCAAACATTTATTTAAAGTTATTTCCCTACTCCATTTACAAAACATTGCTGTATTTGGCAGACGCTTGAAGGTATATGTTTTATTAGGTTCATACGTTCTCTGGGAATCGGAACACTAGAGGAACACAAGTTCGTGTGTGGGCTTGCCACAAAAGAAATATAACTTTGTAAAGTTTCACTTTATATAAATAGCATTGGACAGATGACTTGAGCAGCTGAAGCATGCAATCTAAAAACAGATTTGAGATTTTATTGGCTTGGGAAGAAACATACTCTCTGTATGTTAACACAGTTCACTCTGTCAAACCTGACATAGATGATGAGATCAGCCTCAGTACCTAAAATTTTAGTAATTTGTTTTTGGAAAAGGTCATTGTTTTATATTTTTTTATCATAAAGAAAAGTGACGCTGTATACTTTTGCACACAGAGCAGGAGACAACCCCCCGATGTCAGAGAGGTAGGGAATACGCATCACTTTGTAATATGTTCCTGCAAAATTTTAGCAGAATCACAAATAATTTATCTGAGCATTGGTCAAACTGCAAATAAACCCACCTCATGCCAGCATTTAATAAAGTTCGATTTCTCTGCTTCGAATCGGAACACTAGAGGAACACAAGTTCGTGTGTGGGCTTGCCACAAAAGAAATATAACTTTGTAAAGTTTCACTTTATATAAATAGCATTGGACAGATGACTTGAGCAGCTGAAGCATGCAATCTAAAAACAGATTTGAGATTTTATTGGCTTGGGAAGAAACATACTCTCTGTATGTTAACACAGTTCACTCTGTCAAACCTGACATAGATGATGAGATCAGCCTCAGTACCTAAAATTTTAGTAATTTGTTTTTGGAAAAGGTCATTGTTTTATATTTTTTTATCATAAAGAAAAGTGACGCTGTATACTTTTGCACAGTGCACAGTGTTTATAAAGGAAGACCGTTCAGAGCAAGGGGGCTTGCCCACAGTTGGCACAGATGCCAGCTAACCATTTGCCGTTCTAGTATAAATACACATGATCTGTACTGGGGATATGAGTCTAGAGGATGGGTGTAACAACTTATGACATGATTCATGGAAGCTTACTTCATTATTATGGACAAAAAAAATTATATATTTTTATTTACATTATTTACTTTTCATTGGTCAATAAAATATATATTTGTATTTACTTTTTCTTGTTTTCTTTTTATTTTGTCTGCATTTCTCTCATCAAGCCCCAAATCATTGTTTCCTTTGCTATTGCTTGTTCCCACGCATGTACTGTAATAGTGTTGGTTCTTTGTGAGGCTTGTCTTTGAATCCTTTAACCTCTATGTTCTTTCTAGATCAGGACACATCCAGAGAATACTCATACCCTGACGTGGACCACCGCACACCACAGAGCAGGAGACAAACCCCCGATGTCAGAGAGGTAGGGAATATGCATCACTTTGTAATATGTTCCTGCAAAATTTTAGTAGAATCACAAATAATTTATCTGAGCATTGGTCAAACTGCAAATAAACCCACCTCATGCCAGCATGTAATAAAGTTCGATTTCTCTGCTTCGTTCACTTGACAGAAACTGCCAGCCAGAGCAATATATGACTTCAAAGCACAGACAGCAAAGTAAGAACAACTTGCAAACCATGTCACCAGTTTCTGTTTTTACTGCATTTGATGTGCTACAATCAGTCAGTACATTTTCATGTATTATTTAAGTCTTTCCTGTGCATAATTTCCCCATGTGGAATATAGTTAACTTGATTTTTATTTCCTTCCAGAGAGCTGACGTTTAAGAAAGGAGAGACGGTATACATCACTCGGCAGATAGATAATAACTGGTATGAAGGAGAACACCGTGGACACATGGGCATCTTCCCCATCTCATATGTGGAGGTGTGTACTTTAAAGGGATAGTTCACCCAAAAATGAAAATTCTGTCATTAACTGATGTTCATCTTCGGAACACAAATTGAGATATTTTTTATGAAATCCGAGAGCTTTCTGACCCTGCATAGACGGCAACGGAACTACCAAGTTCGAGGCCTAGAAAGGTAATAAGGACATCATTAAAATAGTCCATCAAGAGTACCACGCATGCATGTGGTGCTGCTGACACAGGAGCCCGAGTTCTGATGTAGAACCCGGATGCGCTGCGCCTTGTTTGCAAGCAGTGCACACACGTGTGTCATGGTACTGTCGTGAACGCGCATCGAAGACTGACACGGAAGAGAAGAAATTGTTGAATAAATTTTTTATTTTTGTTTTATTTGTGTACAAAAATTATTCTCATAGCTTTATAAACTTAAGGTTTAACTACTGATGTCACATGGACTATTTTAATGATGTCCTTACTATGTTTCTGGGCTTTGAATGTGGTAGTTCCGTTGCTGTCTATGCAGGGTCAGAGAGCTCTCGGATTTCATCAAAAATATCTTAATTTGTGTTCTGAAGATGAACGAAGGTCTTAT
>NW_015639782.1:955066-988436 GCF_001515625.1 Sinocyclocheilus rhinocerous | reverse complement strand
CATTGCTGTCTATGCAGGGTCAGAGAGCTCTCGGATTTCATCAAAAATATCTTAATTTGTGTTCTGAAGATGAACGAAGGTCTTACGGGTTTGGAATGACATGAGGGTGAGTAATTAATGACAGATCAGATTATTTTTGGGTGAACTATCCCTTTAAAAGATAGTCTGGTTTAGCTTATTGGCACACTGTTACAGCCCACCGTGGGATGTTCAATTAAAGATGGAAGACCAGGTTCCGTAAAACTTTAACAAACAAAAGCAAAAAAGGGGGTGGTACAATGCAAATCGAACAAACCAGTCAACCGTCATTTCGTATGGTGATGTAACGTTTCATGCTACAGTCCATCATAAAAGGATAACCAAAAATCTTATTCAAGAGTGTTTTTTTGTCTTTGTATATATATATATATATATATATAATATCATTATGATTTAATTTATCTTCTGAAGTCTGAAGTCTGCCTCTTTTAACTTCTGTCTCTTCACAGAAAATCCCTCCTTCAGAGAGACATCAGCCAGTGAGACCTCCACCACCAGCCCAAAGCAAAGAAATTGGAGAAGCAATTGCCCGCTACAGCTTTAATGCTGATACTAATGTGGAACTTTCATTAAGAAAAGTAAACATTTTCTTAGTACTGCTGTCATAAATATCTTTTAGTTTCAGCATGTGCTCATTAATCCACTTCTTAATGTCTCTTACCACTTAAGAGCATGTCTTTTGCTAAATAATTCTCACTTTTTACTGAATGCTAATGTTCTAATGAACTCTTGAAAAGAAATAAAGCAACAAGACATTAAACACCTTTAAAAAGTTTTGCCTCAACCATTAACGACTTCTCCATATAGTTGCATATTAAACATCAAATACATTATAATTGGTTATGATTTTGTACTAAAATTTTGGTTTCGATCCACCAAATATACCACCTAATATCTTGTGTTGGTGTCTTCCAGGGTGAGCGTGTTGTTCTGTTGCGGCAGGTGGATAAGAACTGGTTTGAGGGCAAAATCCCAGGTACAAACAAACAAGGGATTTTTCCTGTGTCATATGTGGACATCGTTAAGAAGACTTTAGTACAAAGTACCGGTCAACCTCCTGGGCCCAGTATACCCTCCAGCTACTCCAGTGACAGACTGAACAGTAAGGTATGTTTTCATCTGCAATTCCACTTAAAATGTACCTAAAATGTCTAAAACACATCTCATATTACTCATGAGGTTTATATTATGGTGACTACAGATATCCGAATTTCAGGTAACATACATCCACAAAATATACTTTGATCCAGTGACTGTATAATCTTATCTGGGTAAATACTGATTTATACTTTAAATACACGATCCGTGCCGACAAACGGTGGCATCAGAGGCACTAAAGCCTCTGATGCATATCATGTTACTCATATTGCCATAGCTCATGTACAGTACTATCAGTGCCAACAAGGTGGCAAGTATAAAATTAATCCTTTCTCAGATGGCAACTGTCCCAGTGCCAAAATAGAGCACCTCTGTCATCTTTAGATTACCTTTGGCTTGTTGTGTAAGATAAGCCTGAATTCAGATTAAATGCCCTTGAGTTGTAAATTCCATCTAAAGAACAAAGAAGTAAAGGCTTATTCCTTCGCTCACATGAGATGAGTCCAGCAGGATTAGATCAGATTAATCACACGTCCTGCCATTATCCAGTATAGCTAATTAAAACATGGACATGACCTGCTGTGCTATACATGTGCTGCTCAGCTCCTGCTGTTACTGAAAGGGAAGTTTCTGTGAAGGTGAACTAATATGACTGAACTGGACTGGTATCATTTCTTATTATAGCAAACACATTTTAACTTTGTACTACAGTACATACATTGACCCCATAAAGAATTTGGACACTTAAGCCACACTTAAAAAAATGAATATCATTGCATTAGATAACAAAAAAACAAACAGCCCAAAGCAAAGAAATTGGAGAAGCAATTGCCCGCTACAGCTTTAATGCTGATACTAATGTGGAACTTTCATTAAGAAAAGTAAACATTTTCTTAGTACTGCTGTCATAAATATCTTTTAGTTTCAGCATGTGCTCATTAATCCACTTCTTAATGTCTCTTACCACTTAAGAGCATGTCTTTTGCTAAATAATTCTCACTTTTTACTGAATGCTAATGTTCTAATGAACTCTTGAAAAGAAATAAAGCAACAAGACATTAAACACCTTTAAAAAGTTTTGCCTCAACCATTAACGACTTCTCCATATAGTTGCATATTAAACATCAAATACATTATAATTGGTTATGATTTTGTACTAAAATTTTGGTTTCGATCCACCAAATATACCACCTAATATCTTGTGTTGGTGTCTTCCAGGGTGAGCGTGTTGTTCTGTTGCGGCAGGTGGATAAGAACTGGTTTGAGGGCAAAATCCCAGGTACAAACAAACAAGGGATTTTTCCTGTGTCATATGTGGACATCGTTAAGAAGACTTTAGTACAAAGTACCGGTCAACCTCCTGGGCCCAGTATACCCTCCAGCTACTCCAGTGACAGACTGAACAGTAAGGTATGTTTTCATCTGCAATTCCACTTAAAATGTACCTAAAATGTCTAAAACACATCTCATATTACTCATGAGGTTTATATTATGGTGACTACAGATATCCGAATTTCAGGTAACATACATCCACAAAATATACTTTGATCCAGTGACTATATAATCTTATCTGGGTAAATACTGATTTATACTTTAAATACACGATCCGTGCCGACAAACAGTGGCATCAGAGGCACTAAAGCCTCTGATGCATATCATGTTACTCATATTGCCATAGCTCATGTACAGTACTATCAGTGCCAACAAGGTGGCAAGTATAAAATTAATCCTTTCTCAGATGGCAACTGTCCCAGTGCCAAAATAGAGCACCTCTGTCATCTTTAGATTACCTTTGGCTTGTTGTGTAAGATAAGCCTGAATTCAGATTAAATGCCCTTGAGTTGTAAATTCCATCTAAAGAACAAAGAAGTAAAGGCTTATTCCTTCACTCACACGAGATGAGTCCAGCAGGATTAGATCAGATTAATCACACGTCCTGCCATTATCCAGTATAGCTAATTAAAACATGGACATGACCTGCTGTGCTATACATGTGCTGCTCAGCTCCTGCTGTTACTGAAAGGGAAGTTTCTGTGAAGGTGAACTAATATGACTGAACTGGACTGGTATCATTTCTTATTATAGCAAACACATTTTAACTTTGTACTACAGTACATACATTGACCCCATAAAGAATTTGGACACTTAAGCCACACTTAAAAAAATGAATATCATTGCATTAGATAACAAAATATCAAACCAATGTCATTAATTTAAAAAAACAATAGCACAAGCACACTTTTAAGCAAGTTTTTTTAAGCACTGGAGCTGGTAAGATTTTTTAGGTTGGTAAAGGTTCAATGTTGAAAACAGTTTTAATATATATAAAAAAATGAATATCATTGCATTAGATAACAAAATATCAAACCAATGTCATTAATTTAAAAAAACAATAGCACAAGCACACTTTTAAGCAAGTTTTTTTAAGCACTGGAGCTGGTAAGATTTTTTAGGTTGGTAAAGGTTCAATGTTGAAAACAGTTGTGCTTAATATATATTTTTTGGGAATAGAAAATTCAAAGGAAATATGAATCTTTTGTAACAATATGAAAGTCTGACCGCAAACATGAACAGTAGCGTACTAGTAAAATTACAACGTATTTGGACACTTTTTGGTTGTCAAACATTAGTCGAAGATTCATACATTTTTAAACATGGCTTAAAGATAAAAACATTTTGGAGACAATGTAAATTCACAATACACACAATCGTCCAGAAAATGTCCTACTAGGTCATTTTTGTCCAATATTTTTTCATTTCAACTTTCACAAGAGAAAAAAGTTCTTGAAAAGCCCCCGGGTAGATGTGGAAGGCTCATATTATGAGGACAGGATACTCCTATCTCTGGTTTATAGATGACCTCTTAGTGGCCTTGTTGTTGTTTCCACCTCACAAATCCATACAGACAGCAAGTGTGCTCTAAAAATGATTCATTATGGCATATCCTTCCTTGTAGCTCATGTCTTCTGTCTTAGGCCTGTTTTCCCACATACTGCATCTGCAAAGCCTTTACAATAATTTGAATATGTGACTGCATAAAGCGTTCACAATGACAGCGTTTCTGCTGTGTAGCAGAGCTACGGAAAATGAAGTGCTTTCTAGGAATTTCCTTTGATAATGGCCATAAATTATGTGAAATCTAATTTACATGATGGGTGGGATTCTGTATACATCCAAATAGTAATTAATCTACGCATAACAGTATCCAAACCCCACACTGTAGATATAAACTGCTTAAATCATCTGGAATTAGTCAAGATTTACTGAATAAAAAGTGTTGTTTTTGTACCATGGTTTTCTAGGTGGGATTTTCTTGTAACTCTGCAGAATTTTTTCATCTATCCTCCTGTCACTTTTCAGTTCTCTTAATTTCCAGTGTATATAAACACTATCACTTTCTATTTCTTCCTCTCTTAAGCCATCATCTGCACGTACCCTCTACAACTCTTCATCCCCATCTGTCCGTCCACTCTCCTCATCCTCTCCCAGTCCACAAAGAGCCGCACACCTTCAGGCTATCACCAGCAAGTGGTTGGCCCTCACTCTGGGTCTGTCTCCTTCAGGAACCCCTGCCCCCACACCTCCTCCCTTTCCTTCCAATTTCCAGCCATACTATGAAGTATTGGATTTTGCCATCTCCCCTTCTCCCGCCTCCTCCATGCTGGGCCGCTCTCCAGCCCTCACTCCTGCGCTCAAAGAGGGTCACTTCATTCCCATCACCTCCCCAAAGTCCTACATGTCCCCCGATCCGAGCCCATCACCTCAACCTTACCTCACCTCCGCCTCCTTCACTCCTTCGCCCACCTCACCCATATTTGACTCCAGCCCCAGGTCTAGCAGTGTCATAGAGATCCTCTCCAGCCAAAAAGCAGATTTAGCCGAGAAAGAACTGCAGTTGTTCTCAGATCGCAAAGACCTCCACAAACCAGGCGAGACAGGCCCCGCTAAACTGCCCAGCCCTATTGACTTGGCTGTTTTTGAGGCACACGAATCCCCATTGGACATCCTTCCACCTAAAGACAACGAGGATGATCTGTGTGAGGAGTTAGTGTCAATTATTAAGGCCAGCCAATCAAAGGGCACGTTCAAAGAAGAGGAGGGATTTTATCGCCAGGAACCAGATATAACAGAAAAGCTTCCCAGTCTGTTTATAGAGGAGGAGCCGAATGAAGACAGCAGCTTCTTAAATGAACCATTGACATCAAATACATTTACTCCAGTCCAACCTGCCCATAGTGAGGGGTCAGATATTGAGGTAGTGCTCGCTGTGTGGTTGTACTGCCCAAATGAACAGCCAAAATAGATTTCCTTACAGGAGAAGTGTGTAATTTTTTTATATTACGAAATATTAAATTCCGTCTTTTTGGAGCAAACTATAGAAAATGGGCAAAGTACTTAGGTTTTTATTTTCATTGGTCATTATTTTTGCTAAAAATTAAAATTAAAAGAATTAAAAGTTTAGTCAAAAAGTGAAACTGAAAATAAAGTTTAATAATCAATTAATTAATTACATTTATTTAACAGTCAACACTCAAAAAAGTTGTATATAAAGCTGTTTTTGTATCAGATGTGGCTGTAATAAAAACGTGTTTCTTTTCTTTTTTTTTATCACAGATTTATTCATTAAATAAAGACAACAGGTTAAGTAAAAGTAAAATGAATATATAATATTGTGCATATATTTAGCCAAAATGCTCCTCTCTAGAGTTATTTCTTTCTGGCTTACTTACAAGCTATTGACACTGAATGGCTTTCCTGAGGTAAATGTAATGTTATGTGACATTGTTTTGAAGCTTCTTTATTTATGTCTTTCCACTCAGAATCTTATTGTGAATATTGGTTGGTGGGTGCACTACAAATAATGTTTAGTGAAGTTTTGTTTAGTCATCATCAACAAAAAGAAAACAGCGTAGACTAAAAAGATCTTGGCTCATCAAAATGGAGATTGATTAAAAAGGAGAAATCAATATTGCCAATCCAGCACTATCGTCCACCTCAGCTGAAAATGAATTTTCATTTTGACTGAAACAAATGCGGGTTGATGCTGCATTTTGACTGTGAATATTTTCAGTTTCCAAAATTCCAATGCATCACTCATTTTTGCAATTCTGTTTGGTGAAGTTAACGGCACAAAAAATTACACACTTCACCTTTAAATTCTGAAGCATCTGTAGAGGATGATGAACATATGTCTTTGGCATGAATAACTGTTTTCATCTCCACACCAGCAGGGTGAAGTTTCCCAGAATGCCTCTCCACGTCTCTCTCCCCTGTCCTCACAGATGTCATTGCTGTTCACACTGCCCTCATCGGCTAAATACTCTCCCCCTTCCCCGCGCTCCACCCCTCCACTGCCCGGGGTTTCACAGTCGCCCCCTCCCTCTGCAAAACTGTTCTCTCGACAGGACCTCCGCTCCCCAAAGGTCAAGGTAAAGACAAGGTGCTTGTTAGTGACTGTACTAGCGCTCATCCTCCTCCACCCTTCCCCCTAGTCTTACCACTTCATAACATTCCCTATTAAAGTTCACTTGACGTACATCATTTCTGCGGTATGCATTTCCATGAGAGATTTATTGCACCACAGTGTGCACACTTCATAAATGAAACATGTAGTTTCATGTAGTTAGAACAATGTAGTTCATATGTCTGACATACAGTAAATTATTACAGTTATACGGGGAGCTAGACTCATTCATTATTAGTAAGTCATAGACATATTTAAATCACCCAACCCCCACCAACCAACATTTTTAAATTCGCTACCCACAATCCTAGGATCCTTTAAATTAGCTTTATGGGCCATGCCCTATTAGTTCTGTACACTGGCATGGGAACAAACAAAGACCGCTCACAACGGATGCTTGGGTAAATAATGAGACATTTAGACTAAAAAGAAACAGGCACAATTCTGTCCATGAGTAAATCGTATAGAGAATATTCACTCCCTCATGTTAACCCTTTTTTGTATCAATTATTACCCTACCATTCAAAATTCAGATTTGGTAAGATTTTCTGTTACTGTATGTTCACCAAGGCTATATTTTATTTTTGATCAGAAACAGTAAGAACAGTGATATTGTAAAATATCATTACAATTTAAAGGAGCAATTTTCTGTTTTAATATATTTTAAAATTTTAGAGCATCAGAATTTTCAGCATCATTACTCTAGTCTTCAGTGTTCTGTACACTGGCATGGGAACAAACAAAGACCGCTCACAACGGATGCTTGGGTAAATAATGAGACATTTAGACTAAAAAGAAACAGGCACAATTCTGTCCATGAGTAAATCGTATAGAGAATATTCACTCCCTCATGTTAACCCTTTTTTGTATCAATTATTACCCTACCATTCAAAATTCAGATTTGGTAAGATTTTCTGTTACTGTATGTTCACCAAGGCTATATTTTATTTTTGATCAGAAACAGTAAGAACAGTGATATTGTAAAATATCATTACAATTTAAAGGAGCAATTT
This sequence comes from Sinocyclocheilus rhinocerous, assembly GCF_001515625.1. Lineage (NCBI taxonomy): Eukaryota > Metazoa > Chordata > Actinopteri > Cypriniformes > Cyprinidae > Sinocyclocheilus > Sinocyclocheilus rhinocerous. The sequence continues at coordinate 980,822 of NW_015639782.1, read as the reverse complement.
TCTGTTTTAATATATTTTAAAATTTTAGAGCATCAGAATTTTCAGCATCATTACTCTAGTCTTCAGTGTCACATGATCCTTCAGAAATCATTCTAATATGCTGATTTGCAATGTCGAAAACGTTTTTTTACATTTTAATACATTTTTTACGTTGATACATTTTTTCAGGATTCTTTGGTGAATAGAAAGTTCAAAAGAACAGCATTTATTTAACATTCAAATTTTTTGTAACAATGTTTAACTCTTTACTGTCACTTTTACTTTTGATCAATTTAATGCACCCTTGCTGAATAAAAGAATTAGTTTCTTTTTAAAAAATAACGTACTGACCCCACTCTTTTGAACAGCAGTGTTTGTAAATTGTGTTTATATATGACTGCACATAACATTCATGTCATCTTCTCCTGGCTCTGGTTCTTTCAGTCTGTGTTAAGGCGTGATGTTGGGGTTGTTGGTAAGCCCCCTCGTAGCCCTGTGATGTCTAGGAGGTCCTGCGGATCGCCTGTTAGAGGTCAAAACTTTTCGCCATCTCATAGGGTAGGGAGTTATGTGCACCTTGTGTGATAATGGCACAGCTGACTCAAGGGAAATTCAGTTTTCTTTCTTTTCAATGTATCCCTGCACAACGCATAATGTCATTCACTGTATTTGACCTGGGAATTCACTGTTTTGAGTGCAGTTCTTTCCATTTTTGCTGCTATAGCTGGATATAATGATATTAGGAATGATACAATATATACTGGCATATATTTGTGTCAGCGTATGGTCGCGCGATGCTTCTGTACGCAATATCATTCCATCAGTAATGTATGGAGGCATGCTGAGTCAGTGAATAAGGGATACTCTTAACACCATGGCCTTGTCTGTCTGTGAGCATTTTGTGGTTGAGAAAATAACATTTAATTCCTAACATCACTGTAGAGTGATAACATTTTGTTTGGTCTGCATGCTGGAAGTGATTTTCCTGCATGTCCATGACTTCCTAGATCAGAAATTGTGGATTTCTGTAGTCTTTGTTTTGTTTTTTTTTGGGCTCAAAGCAGCTGAGAAGATTGGCTTGTTCATGCAGTATTGGTTTAAGCAATGCATAATGAGTGTTTGGAGTGTCTGGATTACTCATGGGACTGTCCCAATGATCTTTCCTGTGTACACAGCTTAAACAAGGTGTACTCCCCAGGGCCAGGCAAGCGGCCTATTCCCCACATTTCCTTCCAAACAAGGGGAGTACAGTCCTCGTTTTCAGGATTTAAGGCATTTCCCGACTGTTTCTAAGTCCACCAATCAGATATATTTTAGAAAATATGTTGTTTGATGGCTTAGAAACCCATAACTTGAGCCCCGGTGGTCCTGGATCTCACACGTATTTTAAAAAAAAGTGCAATTCCTTTTTTAAATTCAGTTTTGAAACACATTTAGGCAGGTCTGATCATGTACGTAGTTCAGATGCACAGCTGATCCAGGTCTGGCCTCAGGCTTTGCATCAGTGGTTCTCCACGAGCACAGTGGAACTCTCAGTATCAGATGGACATACAGCAGAAAGAGAGATGGAAACATTTAAATGGCCTTTCCTGTTTTCTCTCTTTTCAGTCCCAAAGACAAGCATATGGTCATGATCCGCTTCAAGGTGCAGGGGAACCGTAAGTATTTCAAGTCTTCTTCTGTTTCACAAAGATTATTGTTTTATGCTAACATTATTCCATTGTGGGAATTGGTCAGTATTACAAGACCCAATTCTGTAATATAACCTAATTTAGAAAGCACACTTAAAGAGCCTTTCCTCTCGCAGATTCCAAGCCCTGTATAACTACATGCCACGAAATGAAGATGAGCTGGAACTGAAGGAGGGTGATGTTGTTGACGTCATGGAGAAGTGTGATGATGGATGGTTTGTGGGTAAGACTGTAAACTCCATTTTCATCAGGTTGCTGGTTACTACACAAGGAGTGTTTTAGTGATGTTCATTTATTTGCCACTAGCTGGTGCTATTCTCCAACCAAAAAAATACTGTCAACACTGTCATGGTTCAAACAGCCCATGGATGTTTGGAGAGATAAATATATTGATGGATTTGTACAAAAATATATACTTTACCATATATACTATATGATATTTTTTTACCATACAAAGTTGGCCTCATTCCATATTTAATATTTTAGGAACGTCCAGGAGAACAACGTTTTTTGGAACCTTTCCTGGGAACTATGCGAATCGGCTATAAGTGGACTTTTTCAGTACACATCTCTGATGGTCCTATACATCTACTGAGGAGAGCTGAACAATGTCACCTACAGCTACCTGCTGGAATTAGCATGACATGTTCCAGTCATCAACACTGTGGAAAGTGATGAAACTGATGAAAAGCCAATGGCCTTCGAGGGGTTATTGCACCGTTTATGTCATTTGGTTCAAATATGCTGATAATTCAATTCTGAAAGCATTACATTAATTAGGAATTTCAGTAAATGCTTTAAAACATTTGGTTGCCTACATTTTCCCTCATAGTTGACAGAAATCAGTTTGCTTGCCTTCTCGTTAAGCTGATGAATTTCAACATAACGAGTAATCAAGTGCCCTATTTATTTGTACTTTATTAAGAGGCACATTTTCTTTCATTGGAAGGATGAAATACAGTAGGTGAGAAATTATCTACTGGTGCCTCTTGTACACTGAGTCTGATCTGATCTAGATTGTATAGACTAAACAGTATTGCAGTGTCATGTTTGTGTCAGGCAGTGGATATTACAGATGACCATTCCTGCCAACATGTATCTTTTCAGTATGTTATTAACTTTTTGGTTCAGAAGAATGACCTCCGGTTTTCTAAGGCACTATGTTTTTCCTCCAGACATTCCTTTGAGCAATTGAAGGATTTTACAGATAAGAGAAAAATATTTTTGATATTTTTCAATCTAAAGAGATAACGTTTTTGAGATTGCAATATCCCTAACAAAAAGCATGTTGCAAAATGGCCATGTTACCTGTAGTAAACGGACTCATATTAATGTCTCAACTGCCTATAATAAATATTTATGGTTCCTTGCACATCACTTTTGGTTTACACACTGTAATCTATTTATGGCCAAAAATGAGGAGCACATGATGTCATAATTACTAATCTGCGATTGGCAGCCATGTATTTTGTATATGTCGCCTTCCGATTGGTTCAATTTGAGTGAGGAAATGTACGTAAAAATCTATTTTTGTTTATTTGATCATTCATCAAACGTTTTTCATTATGATATACTTAATATATTGTTAATTGCTCACTTTCTATGTCTTTGATCTGTTCGGCACAGTGATTACACTCATATTCAAATGTTCAATTTAAAATATGCAGCGTTTCAATTTTCCTGTGAGACTATGACTAACAGTTTTATTCCAGTCAGTAAAGCAAGAAATGTAAATGTGTCAGTCAGTAGAAACATGAACCAATAATATATGTAATTTAGGCAATATTATACCTAATGGAATTATGCAGTCTCTGTGTCTGTCAATGTGCTTAATGTACCAGTAACATCCTGCGCATGCTGTTTCATAAAGAACTGCTCATCAGTGCAAATGTAATATTGTACCAGTATGAGAATGTATTAACAACATGCTGCTCTGGTTTAAGAGATGCATATGGTGGTACTGGACTTAATCTGGATCTGCGAACCATCAAGACTACCAGAGACCTTCATTGTGGTTTAGTTAAGTGTTGGCAGACAGTCTTCCGTTCTTAAGCACTAGCTGATCAGAAGTGAATCTGAACTGTGCTGTTCCTGGTGCATAACTTTACCACATGTAATTTATGTAATGACATGGATATTTGTTATATTTAATAATGCACGATTCAGGAACAAATGTTTATAAAGTACAGAACACTGTGATATGTTCAGCAAATTAAAGGCAGAGTAAGTGATTTTTCAAAAACACTTCGTGTTTGTTTTGGTGATTTCAAATATCAACATTGGCTACCAGAAATCACTCACTCTGCCTTTAAACCTGATTGTTGACTGAACATTATGTTTGGTGCCAGACTGTTGATGGACCCTGATTGGATAAAATCGGACAATTGCTCTAATATAGGCTAATTGGTTAAGAATAGAAAGAATATAAAGTCACTGAATTATATAAAGGAAAGACGAGCCCTAAACCATTGCTGCTGCTTATATCAACATGTCCACCCATTGATTAATAAACAAAAAGTGTCTGATTGGACTCTCCAAAAAAGTCAAAGCAATCATTGATTTTAAAGTCTTTGTCCTTTCTTTCTCTGTGGAATAGTGCATAAATAAATTCTATCACTTCTAATGTTTTCATCAGACTATGTTCTCAATGGGAGTCACATTGTCTCCGTAAGTGCATAGGATAATCGTGCCATACTGGATGTCATCCTTCTGCTAGCAATCTAGTCCCTGCAGACCGTCCAGTCTATAAACAGCCACATCATGTCCTGGAGTTGTCCCTCCTGCTGCCATGGCGACACAGTAAACAGAGGGACAGCGGAGAGCCGGTCTGAGTTTCTGTCCCAGAGAAAGAACCAAAGCCATCCAAGAGGCAGGGGTTTCTGTCTAGACCAGTGGCGTAGCCAGAATTTTATTTTTGGGCGGGCCTGGGCAAAAGTGAGCGGGCACCAGGCTAACTAACAGAGGAGTCCAGTGGCGTAGCGCACATCCGCGGCCCCCAACAGCGAACTCGAGTGTTGGTGGTTTGGGGAGCTGGATGTCGCAATATTGTAAATATTTGTTTTAAACCACAGCAGTGGCGTAGCCAGAATTTTATTTTTGGGCGGGCCTGGGCAAAAGTGAGCGGGCACCAGGCTAACTAACAGAGGAGTCCAGTGGCATAGGGGAGCTGGATGTCGCAATATTGTAAATATTTGTTTTAAACCAGGAAGGCGAGCCAATGGATATCACACAATCAACCTGCAAACTTTGTGCAAGAGTTATGCGGTGAATCTTAATCTCAGTCGATTCACTAGAAAGTGAAAGTAAAAACTGACGGCGCTTTCGGCATCTGACGCTGCATTAACGGCGCATATTCTCTCAGAGACGACGAGAAACGAATCTCCTTCATATGCTGATAACGGTATATAGCTAAATGTTTTAATGTAGGCCTACTCCCTTAATATTTATCTTGTGGCCCGAACATAGGCTAGTGGGAAAAAATAAAAAAATAAATAAGAAACGTAGGCCTATAGTGTTAAACAGGTGGTCGGAAGCTTGAAAAAAAAAAGTCGGTGCTTGAAATAAAGCTTTTTCATTGATGATTGCAGTGTTAATCATTTTAATTATAGGCCTATAATTCATTGTATATTAAACCTGTTTTGAAAGTCCTTTTAAAAACATTTTCAATGAGGAATAAGCTAGCCTACTCTTTATTATCCCTGCATCGCGTCAGTTATGGGGTGATGCGCTATGAAATTATTGCGGGGTAAATTAGGCTATTTGTAATCATTAATTTAATAATAAAAGTAACTTAATAATAATAGGCCTAATAGGCTAATAAGAAGAATGTAACAGGCCTATGTTAACTGAAAATGCCAAATTAGATATAACTAGAGTGTAGGCTATACAATTATTTTATTCAGAAATGTCATGTTTGTGATTTTTTAAAATGTGTTAATTCGTTATTTTAATTAATAGGCCTACAAATTAGGAAACAGGTTCAGTTAATCGCCGGCAGTCACAACATTTATTTTAAAAAATTTAATATTTAATTTAAAAAAAAATCTTTGTGAGGACGACTGGCAACAGCTGGTCTTATACCAAACGACTTTTTAACACCGACTGAAAACACTGACTGAGCTCAAATGACATTCATAATCGGCCTGACAGTATTTCCCGGCTTAGTTTTTAAAAGTCCTCTTTTTTTTTTTTTTTTTTTACAGAATTATGCATTGCTGCTGTTTTTCTAACATTTTCTAACACATCTGCAAATTACAGTCCAACTGAATGGATGAACACGCACGAATTTAAATGCGCGACATGCCCGAAACAGCCTGGATAACAATCAAGGATTATGCAAAAACACATTTATTTGAGTTATTTGAGATGTTATAATAGTTCTCTAATTGTGTTAAAATAGATTAAACAATAATATTATATTTATATAATAAACTCTTTCATCAGAGTGGGCGGGTCAGGCCCGTCCGCTGCCTACGCCCCTAGACTCTGTGATTTTCCGCATTTGTTTTTAATGGAGCAAATTCTCACACGCTCTTTTAAGCACTTGATAAATATATCTGGGAATAGAGCAGCAAACCCCAGTTAACATCCATGCCAATCTGCTCAAAGTTAAAGGCACAGTTTGCCCAAAATCATCATGTTGTTACAACCCCCTTGACTTTTGGAACACGAGGGTGAGTAAATGATAAACATTTAAATTTTTGGACGACCTTTCATTACTAGATGGGGTACATGATGTGACAGCTTGGAATAGAGAAAGATTGTCTGGTGTTAAGGTTTCCTATGTTTGATGTAGCTCAGGCCATGACAAACAGCCCATCCCTGGCACACCAAACAAGGAGCTGTTCAAGCCTACAATACAAGTGCTGTCAAGCTAGAATGTTTGGCTTTCAAATAAAGAGCACAGTGCTGCAGAGCCATGTAGAGTACAGTACGCTCCTCTCTGAAACTTTTCTTTGGAAACAAGTATCACATGCACGCATAGGCGGAAATCCCGGGGCCTATCTGAGGGTTGTCCCCCCTAAAAATATGATTAAAAACCACGCTGTGCATTGTAATTAACAATGTTTTATACTTTAAATAATTGTGTAAGTAGTAAAACAACACAAACGGGTTAAAAATGCTAATATATTAGTGGTATATTTGGTTACCATGAGAAAGTATTTGGACACTTAATCACAAATATATAACAAAATGTATGAACTGTGTATTAAACTACCTGCAATAAGCACAATATTTAAGTAAAACAAAAAGCTTTAAAAGTTATTATGGCAAAATTTAACGGGACGTTCAGAACGCGTTCTCGCGTTTTTTTTTTTTACAAAGTTGAAGTTAAACTTGAATTTTAGCTTGATTGCGTCATAAAAACTAGGCACTCCTGCGCACGCGTCTAAAAAATATAAAATATGTCCGTCTACCATGTTTACATTTGAAAACAATAAAAAGGAGCGCAGCGATTGTAAAACAACACAGGATCTCGAAATGCGTTTGTAAAAGTTGTTTGACACGGCATCTTAAAAACGTGGTGCGCATGCGCTAGACGCCGAAATCGTAGAAGGTAGCTATGTAGCGCGTTTACATGAAACTGGAAAAACGATTGAAAAGAAGCACAGTGGAACGCAAAAACGCGTTTTGTGTGAGCGATCTCTAACAAACGTTTGTTCTGTCAGATATCATTGGATAGTTAATGTGATGAACTGCACCTGTGGTGTAAACTTGAGAACTGACTTTATATGTGCTAAAAAAAAATCACCTGACATAACTGGTATAACAGTCATTGCAAAAAAAAATAAAAAATTGGCTCAGAAAAGTGAAGTTAGTTTGGAGAAAAGGTTGGTTTGATGTTTTATCTTCTAATGCAATGACATTCGTACATTTTAAAGGGATAGTTCACCCAAAAATTACAATTTCATTAATTACTCATCCTCATGTCGTTCCAAACCCGTAAGACCTTCGTTCATCTTCGTAACACAAATTAAGATATTTTTTGATGAAATCCGAGAGCTTTCTGACCCTCCATAGACAGCAAGGGTCCTACCACGTTCAAGGCCCAGAAAGGCACCAAGAACATCGACAAAATCGTGCATGTGACATCAGTGGTTCAACCGCAATTTTATGAAGCTATGATAATACTTTTTGTGTGCAAAAAAAAAACCAAAACAGAAATAACAACTTTATTCAACAATTATTCTCTCCTGAGTTACTATCTACCACCATTATCGAGAGTAACACAATGCACTATCAATAATGGCGGTAGATGGTAACTCAGGGGAGAAAAATAAAGTCGTTATTTTTGTTTTCTTTGCACACCAAAAGTATTCTCGTAGCTTTGTAAAATTACGGTTGAACCACTGATGTCACATTGACCATTTTAACGACTTTCTTACTACATTTCTGTGCCTTGACCGTGGTAGGACGCTTGCTGTCTATGGAGGGTCAGAGAGCTCTAGGATTTCATCAGAAATATCTTAATTTGTGTTCCGAAGAAGAACGAAGATCTTACGTTGAATGACATGAGGGTGAGTAATTAATGACAGAATTTTCTTTTTTGGGTAAACTATCCCTTTAAAGTGTGGTTTATGTGTCCAAAGTGTTTTTTGAAGCCACTTTATGCGTAATGTAACTCTGTGACATCTACACAGTAGGCTAGATAAATTAACTTTTTTTTTTTAATGAAATGAAATCCAAGCAGTTTTCAGTGTTCCCTTATGTGGCTGTGTTACTGAAATGGTTTACATTCCTGAGAGGTTTTAAAGAGCAACACATGCTGTGTTGATATGAAAATATGACATGATATCGTTCTGTTATTGTGCTCTGTAAATAGTTCGTAATCTGCTCATCAGCAGCAAAGGCTCTGACTCAACGCTCAGCCTCAACTTCATGATGGAGTAGTCTACTCCTCTCAGTCAGGCACAGTTGTCTGGCCGGAGGATAGGAAAGAAAAGTCTAGACAGCAGACAGGGTGATGACAGAGCAAAGGGAGTCACTGGTGGATGATTTTAGCAGTGGTGTAATGTAACGAAGTAATAATACTTCGTTACAGTACTTAAGTATATTTTGGGAGTATCTGTACTTTACTTGAGTTTTTATATTTCAGTCAACTTTTACTTTTACTCCACTACATTTCCTAATTAAAATGTACACTTTTACTCCGATACATTTCCCCGAAGCATATTCGTTACTTACTACAAAATAGTCAGAAGAACACGGACTGCAGGAAAGCAAGTTTGACGAATCAGTGGTCTGGCGTTTGCAAGTTAGACTCATGCTCATGTGCAAACAAATGCGCGCACAACCGCGGATGAATCATTTTCCATTCAAGTCGAGTCTGGCGTGTGCGATACAGTCTTTGATAATATGATAAGTGTTGTTGTAATGATGTGCGATCTGACATTATCAAGTAGGCTATATCACCAAATCACACCGAGTGCACGCACGTTGATTTATTAGTCTATTAAAACTCAGGAAAAACAAAACATTATTTATGCATCTGTAACTGCAGTTTAAATGCATCCATGTCCCCTCTGAGATACATTAAACTGTATAAATACATCTAAATGCTATTTCAGATGCAGATTCCAGAAATGTTTTCTTACGTTGGAATGAAAGACACTAAGTACCGGATGAAGTGCTTCATATTATTCTTACCCAAAAATACAAAATGGAAGAAAGAGTTAAAACTGAACACAATATTGCTACTCAAGCTGTGTATGAACATTTTATATATATATATATTATTTATTTGCTTCTTTTCCATTTTCCATTACTTGTACTTTTACTTTCAATACTTAAGTACATTTAAGATATAAAAAAAATACTTTTCGTACTTAAGTACAATAAATATCACATACTTTAAGACTTTTACTCAAGTAATATTCTAAACGGTGACTTCAACTTCTACCAAAGTCATTTTCTGCTAAGATATCTGTACTTTTACTTGAGTATGGATTTCAGATACTTTATACACCACTGGATTTTAGTTATCAAACCGCTAAGACTTATGGGAAAAGAGGATTAATCATAAAGGGTGTAAGGTTTGGATCTGAAGGAGGTGGGTAGAGAGTTTAAACCCTCAGTTTCTCAGTCAACCCTCTATGACCTCAGAGAGGTGTGGCATCCAGGCATCATCTTTCTTTCATTCACTCTACTAACCCCACACGCATGCTTAAAAGGGACTCAGAGACAGGCACTGACTTCCAATCGTGGATGGGTGAGCCATTCGTCCAGGGTAGAAGTGAGAGCTGATTATTCTTTTCTTACTGCAGATCTCTCCCCAATAAAAAAGAGACTGAACTGAGGAAGCAAGTTCAACTTTGAGAAAGAGGAGGCTAAAGAAAACAAGACAGATATGCCACAGAACGTGGTGCTGGACGGGCCAGCCCCTTGGGGATTTCGGCTTTCAGGAGGCAAAGATTTTAACCAGCCGCTGACCATAACTCGGGTAAGTGAATGCCTTTGGCTAAAGTCTGCTGCTTCACACATTCCACTCAGAGATAATGATGCTTTTGATGTGCTGGGTAACACTGCCGTGGGCATGAGAAACCAGAGGGGTGGATCATAAAACAACATTCCCAGGACCTCACTTTAGATGTAACTGAGGAGTGCATAGAGAAAGATTTCAGATAAATATTTTTTTTAGAGCCACAAATTCAAACTGACATTCATTTTTAGAAACATCTGTGGTTGTCGGAATCATTTCCCAATAGAGACTTTCTATGTTAGATATAATTACCCAGTTTTTATCTTCATGTCATTGTGATTTACTCTATTATTGCATTTTAAGAAATGAATACTTGTATTCACCAAGGATGCATTATATTTATCAAAAGTAAAAGACATTTAAAATGTTACAATTGTTTTATTCAAATAAATGCTGTTCTTTTGAACTTTAAGATGTTTTCCATAGAAATATTAGGCAGCACGACTCTTTTTAGTATTGATAATAAAAAGGAATATTTCTTGAGCATCAAATCAGCATATTATAATGATTTCTGAAGGATCACGTGACACTGAAGACTGGAGCAATGATGCTGAAAATTTAGATTTACCATCACAGGAAAAATGTGCATTTAAAAAATATTCTGAAATAGACAGAAAATGGTTTCAAATTGTAATAATATTTCACAATATTACTGCTTTTACTGTATTTTTCAAATGTAGCCTTTTTGGTGAGCATAAGAGACTTCTTTCAAAAACATCTTCAAAAAATCTTACCAACCCCAAACTTTTGAATAGTGTATATATGATTTGAATATCATAATTTCAGTCTCCTGTATTAGTCTCTCCAGATGTCTAACGCTGTAATTAATTAGCCAAACTGATAACATTACAGATTTCATAATAAAAATAGCATACTACCTCCCATCGCATCATGGTGTTTTTGAATTTGAAAACACAGATTATTCACAGCTCATATCAGTCATAAATGTGGCTATGTATTACGGCTGTAACCAAAAGTGTATATTACGTGAACTGCATTTTCTCTTCCAGTTACTAACATGCTCACAAAAAGTCAGGGACACACACACACACACACACACACACAGAGAGTCTAGTCTAACGCCTGGCTCCGGAGGGGTCTCTACACCTGTTGTCTGAATGAATCGCAAAGCTCTTAGTCCAATAGTATTTTAAACAGCTGATGAAGTCTGAACACTTGTGGTAACAGAAGAGGTCAAAGGTTAACTGAGCACTCGGTGATGTGTGAGATGAACTGGACAATCTCTTTAATTTAAGCAATTATCTCAGCCTCATCTCAAGCCTCATATCCACTCATATTGCTCCTTACATAATCCTTCCTTACAGATGGTGGTGAAAGTGCCCCATTTCATAGATAAAGTTATTTTGAACTGAATAAGAGGCAGGTACAATGGCATGCTAGATTTATGCTCAGCAACTGCAAAGTTTGTGTATTTTGGTGAAGGCTAAGAGGGTCGTAAGGCTCCACCTGACTAAACTATGAATTTCCCTTATACAGAAAGACACTGCAAACTGCCTCCTCTAACTAATTCGGTATCTTTCCTAAGAACTCTTTTATGGAGTTTGACTGAAAGCTATGTAATAATGTACCTACAAAACAGCTACATATTGACTTTCGTGTCTGAGCAGCTCTAGGAAGTGCAGCATTCTGATGGGTGGAATGTAGCGATATTAGTAGCTCAGTCATCAACAGCAGCTCTTTGATCGTGACATTCAAGTATATTCTTAGTGAAAAGCCGGTTCTGACATTCGCCATAAATTGTGGAAAAAACGCAGCAGAGAACAGACAGGTCGTCGTAAAAATGATACTTCCCATACTCCCTGATTAGAAGCAGAACAGCAGGTCTTACAAAATAGGAATTGCCCTAACAGGAAAAATTGTGGTGCTACCACAGTACAGTGATTTACTGGTATCAGATGGTATAATAGTATTTTAATGATTACCTTATTCATATACAATGATACTTCAAGATTCTTCAAAGAATACTGTGGTATTACCAATAAACATGTCTAAAAGGTATATTTTTCTGGTGCAGCACTGGTTTTGGCCACATTAGGGAAATAGAAACTTCTAGGTGTACAACTTAGACTTGAAGTCTCAGCTGAAAAGAATGATGTCATTTTTAAATTAAACCAATCATGTTTATTTAACATTCCTAGCTAATGACTTCCTTGCAGAATCCAAGTAAAAATGACACTGGATTTGATTTCAAACAAAAACAATCAAATCCACTCAAACATAAATTAAATGGTTTATTTTGGTGTATGCTTGTGCCAGAACCTGAAAGCTAAATACAGTGGGTAGAGAAAAGTTATAAGTTACACTGAGTAAATAGAGCTGGATAAAACAACAACTGTGATTATTTTAAAGGGGGGTGATTCTTTTCTATACCCACTGTACATCACGCCTTTAAGCAGAGAAATACTGATGACTAATGCAGAATGTGTGTGGTTTCTTTGTAAAACCGCTGTCTGTAATCATACACGTATTGATGCCAGCAAGGTGGTCTTTCCTCATACTATGAGCCCTGATGTTCTTATTCCAGTAACATTAGGCTTCATCGATGCGGGCATGCCAGCACAGATGGGGCTTTTTATGAGAAGCAAAATCAGACCTTCTAAATTATACTGTTGAATTAAAAATGTAAATGACTGTAATATATCTAAATCCAGTCACTGAGCAGACTCCTTTAACAAATCATTAATTTCAGGGACAGTCCCTCTGGACCAACCTGGATTTAGTGCTTTGCTCAAGGGCATGATGGGGATAGTTTACGGTTGAGCGTCAACCTTGAGCTTTAGCCACTTCACCCAAAAATTACAATTCTGTCATTTACTCAACCTCATGTTGGTTTTTGTGTAGGTCTACTCACCCTTATGTTAGCAGAATACCTAACAATTAAAATTTACTTACCTTATGTTGTTCCGAACCCATATGATTTTCTTTCATGTATGGAACACAAAAGAAAATACTTAAAAAATATCTACTTTAAAAATAAAGGTTCAAAGCAGTGATGTCATGGAAAAACTATTTTTGGTTCCCCACAAAACCGTTCAGTTTACAGTTCTTTTTTTCTGTTCCATTTTTTTTCTTAGAGTGAAGAACTATTTTAGTAATCTAAAAAAACTTTTTCCACAATGTTTTGTGCATTGAAAGGTTCCATGGATGTTAAAGGTTCTTCATGGAACCGTAGATGCCAATAAAGAACCTTTATTTTTAAGAGTGTACAATAAAAGTCAATGAGGTCTGATGTTGTTTTGGACCCAGTTCATTATATGGACAAAACATTCTTCAGAATATCATGGGGGTTTTTTCACCAAAGAAAGAAAATCACGCAGGTCTGGAACAACATAAGGACAAATAAATTTGAACTTTTAGGTGAACTATCCCTTGATTTATTCTGCCTGATGTTGCTCCGCACATAATGTCTAATGTTCAGCATGCCCTTACATGCTTCTCTTGTGGGTTTGTGTGTCACTTGGGGATTTTTCTGCACAGGTGCTGCATAGCTTACAAAACCCGAATTGTTATATTCATGTTTCAGTTTATACTGACGCTTGGATACCAGTCACTCGATGGTTTCATCTCAGTTCATAGCTCCTTTTCTTTCCATCTATTAAACAGAGCGTGAGCCAAACACATCCCTCGTGTGTTTGCTTGATTAGTGTCAAGGGAACAATCTCATTTTTATTGTGTCCATTCAGAGACATTTGGATGCTTATTTCTTTGCAGTAACCCTCGATTTATACAGACGCCCCCATAATGGATGTCTACAGGGGAAATAAGGCCTAGTTTTCATTTGTTGAATTAAATATAGCCAGGGATCGGTGTCTCTTATATGAAGTCATTAAAAATGTATTTTGAGATGTATTCACTCTAGAAGATACGGGTGGACAAAGGTGATTTTGTTGTGTACACAAAGTGAGAAAGGCAGCAGGAAGTGAGATATTACAGCGCGACTGTTATTTGACAGGAAACAGAGCTGCTAGCTTCATCAGTCAATAAATTATGCGTTAGGAATAAAACCTCACAAATCGTAATGACATTAAACACTGATGATGGAAAACTAAAACCCTCTGGTCTTAAATAACTGGCATGACTTGACCTGGTATAAATCTTCCTCTCTTGAGAGGTGGACTTAACTAGGAGAAGGTCAGCGGTGTTGGGATATACAGTAATAGAGCAGCTCAGAGTCAGGACACAGGTAGAACGAGGCCTGCACACAGGATGAGGTGATGAGATAAATGACTAGGGGGATGAAGAGAATACCTAAGAAAATGAGCCCGGCAGTGATGAGAGGAATAAGGGATGATGTCAGACTCCATTAATGAAAGAGAGGATGATGGAAAGAGAGGGCAGAGAAACACCGGGCGGCAGGCTGAATGCCAGAGCAGTCAGATCATCAACCGCCAATAGACCTGACTCTGCTCCCCTGGAGGGCTATACCCAGTCTTGACTGGCACATCCACGACGAGCTATTTTTAGTCCACTTCTAAACCACAGTGGGTCAACAGATTGTTTCTACCCCTGTCACTTTCTGTTTATGTATAAACTGCTCCATAGTTTGCTGCAAAGTTGTAGTGACTTTGAAAGAAGGCTCCTAAGAATCTGATTTTTTTATTCAAATCTTTGTTTCTTCTATAAAGATGCTGAAGCATATTAAGCAGGTAACTATTCAGAACTTTTGTCCAGAGTGACTTAGATCACAATGAGTCCTATTTTAGCAACCTTTGGCTTTCTTGCCCCGAGCAGACATGATGCAAAACCACTCCCATTTACATTGAATGTCATTGGTATATAAGGGCCATTCACATAGAGTGCTTATTTGTGTTTCAAAAACAAGATGATGAAGGGCAGTGGAATTTAACAACTTTTTTTTACATGAGTGCTGTGGTTTTGGAAAGCAGCGCTTCATGAGCAAGATTCTGAAAAAGACAGATATCTGTCTAATGCATATTCACATAGAAACACAATGGAAAAGCAACACAGTAAAATTCAAAAAATGCTTTCTAGGTGAACAGCCTGTAAGCATTTTCACATATTTAAAACTAAAGTCCAAGAAAGGTTTTCTTTGTATTTATGGTGGCTTCTTATGGTTTTGAAAACTTTTATACTACTTTTGAGAAAAGCTTCAAGACTGTAAAATCATGTAGTAAACCATCAAGTAAAAAAAAAAGGTGGGTCAACAGATTGTTTCTACCCCTGTCACTTTCTGTTTATGTATAAACTGCTCCATAGTTTGCTGCAAAGTTGTAGTGACTTTGAAAGAAGGCTCCTAAGAATCTGATTTTTTTATTCAAATCTTTGTTTCTTCTATAAAGATGCTGAAGCATATTAAGCAGGTAACTATTCAGAACTTTTGTCCAGAGTGACTTAGATCACAATGAGTCCTATTTTAGCAACCTTTGGCTTTCTTGCCCCGAGCAGACATGATGCAAAACCACTCCCATTTACATTGAATGTCATTGGTATATAAGGGCCATTCACATAGAGTGCTTATTTGTGTTTCAAAAACAAGATGATGCAGGGCAGTGGAATTTAACAACTTTTTTTTACATGAGTGCTGTGGTTTTGGAAAGCAGCGCTTCATGAGCAAGATTCTGAAAAAGACAGATATCTGTCTAATGCATATTCACATAGAAACACAATGGAAAAGCAACACAGTAAAATTCAAAAAATGCTTTCTAGGTGAACAGCCTGTAAGCATTTTCACATATTTAAAACTAAAGTCCAAGAAAGGTTTTCTTTGTATTTATGGTGGCTTCTTATGGTTTTGAAAACTTTTATACTACTTTTGAGAAAAGCTTCAAGACTGTAAAATCATGTAGTAAACCATCAAGTAAAAAAAAAAAGAGAAAAAAAACATTATACTTATACATGTGAATGTACAAACAAAAATTAAGGTAAAAAGTATTTTGTGTTATTTATTTAAATTTTTTTGAATTATTTATTTTTTGAATGAGCTTTTATTTTATATTTTCAGTTCATGCTTTTGTCATTTCTATTTAATTTTAATTAATCTTTACTCGTTTAGTTTAAGTAATTTATTACTTCAGCTTAGACTTATTTCAGTTAGTTGTCAAGGCAACATTTGAAAGTTTAGATTTTTCCATTTTTAAATATTTATATTCTATTTCAGCTTTATTTCAGTTACTACGCATTTAGAAAAACACTGATTCTTAATACCGAAATGAAAAACATGCTCATTATAAAAGGTGTATTCAAGTCATTGTGCATGGCATTTTTAATGTATTTTTGAATAAATTAATAGACGTGACAAAAGATGAGCATCAAGTCTGGTTCTTGTTTTCAGGTGACACCAGGCAGTACGGCATCTCGGGTCAACCTGTGTCCAGGAGACATCATCCTGGCTATCCAGGGAGCGTCCACTGAGGGTATGACTCACGCTGAAGCTCAGAACAAGATCAAAGACTCCACCAATCAGCTTTTCCTCAAGATAGAGAGGTACCATGAGCTTTTCTCATTAAAGGATAGTGTTACAAACAGGGTTAATCGTCTTTCAACAACTTTATATCATGTTCTCTCACCTCCTTTTAAAGGTACAGCCAGAGAGAGCACTGTAAGAATTTGCCTTTACCCCTTGCTATGAAAGTGTCCATCAGTACCCACAGAGCCTTATTTACAACAACGATGAATGTGTCTTTCCTCTGTGATTAATACCCTTCCATAAACCATCTGGCTTGTACATGTCAGTCTGTTGACGTTACTTTACTATCTAGAAGCGTTCATGGCCCTAGTGCACAGTAATGATGACCCCCCCTTATTGCTCTTTGATCTTTTTTATGATTTCACAGGAGGCGAGTACATCATGTCTAACTGTGTGCATTAAATGTGTTGCAGGACAGAAACTAAAATGTGGTCACCTCAGGTTATAGAAGAAGGGAAAGTGAACCCATTCAAAATCAATTTGGAGGCAGAGAAGCAAGTAAGTGTAACGGAAGAGAAAAACAAATGAACATCTCTATATTTTTTATCTGCTTATAATATGCAGCAAGAAAATTTATATTATTATTATTTTTATTTTTTAGAAACATAAGTGCATGAGGCATATTAAAGGGATACTTTCACCCCAAAATAAAAATCCTCTCATCATTTATTCATCCTCATGCAGTCTCATTTCTTTCTTCTGTGGAACACGAATAATTTCTCTTTTTTTTTAAATAATCCATAATAATCTGTGAATCCATATTAAGCAGATGGATGGGATGACACTTTAAAAAGCACTCAAAATGAACCCAAAGGTGATCCATATGACCCCAATTGATGAATCAATTTCTAACGAAACGATAGGTGTGTGTGGAAAAAAAAAATATATATTGTGAAACTCTTACATCAATACTAATACTACTTTAATACAGCCATACATCAACAATAGAATACTAATATTAATATCAATGAAACTCCGTCATGCATCGCTTCTTGTGAGTTTCACAATGCACTTCATGCTTCACAACAAGCTGATGTTAGCACCATGCATGAACTCATGAACCTGCGCTTGACAGTCGGCTAGAAGAAATGATTCGTATTTAAAAAAAATTTTAATATTTTTCTCACCTATCGTATCGCTTTGTAAAATATTGATTCATCAACCGGGGTCATATGGATTACCATTGTGTTTGTTTTGAGAGCTTTTTAAAGCATCATCCCATCCACTTGCATTATATGGACTCACAGAGATGGATTATTTTTCTAAAAAATGTTGTTTGTAAATGATGAGAGGATTTTCATTTTTGGGTGGAGTAGCCCTTCATAAATTGTGCAAAGCTGCTAATTTTTGTTTGATCTATCCTTGTCCAACACAATACGCCTTAAAGGAAGCGTTCACTAAGAAATGGGAATTTGCTTAAACCACTGGATCCTCTGCAGTGAATGGGTGCTGTCAGAACGAGAGTTCAAACAGCTGATAAAAAAACATAATTCACAAGTAATCCACCTGATACAAGTGCCTGTTTGTAAGAAATATAAGAGAGACACACATTTCTCTCCTGATTCAGACATTTTTTCCCCCACTGGAACCAATATTATGGAAAGAGGACTTGCATTTTAGCTTGAAAGAACTGGTTTGAAGTTAAAAATGTTAATTGACTGGAGTCGTGTGGATTATACTCTGCTGGGGATCCGTTGGTGAGCAAGTGTTGTAATAAAGAAAGAAAGAAAAGAAAAAGAATGTGACAGCTTGAAAAACAAAATGATAGTTCAGAAAAGTTTAAATGAGTTAAAGTGTATGCAGCATCTTCAGGTAACAAAATGACATCTGCAGAATGTGGTATGCAAATGTGGTGCTTGTGTGGAGCTTTGAGTATGTAGTGTGTCCATCTGTCATATACACGCAGGAGTGTAAACCTATTGGCACAGGTCATAACAGAAGAGCACAGCCCTTTGTGGCTGCCGCCAGTCTGGATGACAAAACGCAGGTGGTGAGCTCCACCTACAACACTCCCATAGGCCTCTACTCTCAAGATAACATCCAGGATGCCCTGCAAGGACAGATCCAGGGTCTGGTGCATGAAACGCCTGAGGGGTGAGTGCCAACATTGATCACCCCAACCGTATGGACTAAGATACTTCTCTCTGCTTGCTGTAGACCGGCTGCCCACTTACCACTAACAGACACTCTGATCCTCCAGAAGTCCTCACAAGTCTTCCTGCAGCCTAAGCATTTGGATAGAGAATTATGATGGAAAGAAGTTGATTGGGTTCTGTTAGAGATAAGAAAGGGCAACCCCTTATCTAATACTTTTGTACTAGTATATTATAGCAGAACACATATTCACATTTGAACCTGCAGTGTTGGATCTTGGAGGACTTCTGCTCTTTTACCTTTAACCTCTTAACTGTCTATTCACATCTTCGCTCTTATGTCTTACAGGACATTGATTACTTCGAACACAAGTTTAATGTCAGACCAAAGCCCTTCACATCTGCAAGCCAAAAGAGGTCATTAGACAAAAGCACCTTACATTATAGCATTATACTCAGCAGACAATGTCTCAAATAGACTGCAGCAGGCTCAGATGTCCACTGTAGTCAGGCAGGCCTTGCCCAGGTAAGCAGAGCTTTGTTTCCATCACGCTGGCTTTACACCACCTTACAAACCTACTAGCTTTGGCTTTACACCACCTTACAAACCTACTAGCTTGTGCTAATACAGTAAGCATAGCTGAGTAAGGACCTGATAGATTAAAGAAATGGGGTTCCTAAAGATGGAAAACCTCAAAATACTTTGGGGAAAAAAAGGAAATATTGCAAATGTGCACTCTTAAAAATAAAGGTTCTTTAATGGCATCTGTGGTTCCAGATCCAGACATCCAAACTTTCCATTGGACAGAAGGTTCTTTATAGTGGAAAAAAGGTTCTTTAGATTTTTCAAATGTTCTTCACACTAAGAAAAAAAGAGGATCTTTTACAAACTGTTCACTGAATGCTCTTTGGGAACCCAAAACAGTTCTTTCAGTGGCATCACTGTGAAAATCCCCTTTTTGGAAACTTTCTTTTCAAGACTGTAGGCTAGGCCTGGAAAAAAACATTGAAATTACAGTAATTAAATATAAGTAATGAAACTTCTATGTAGGGAATATAGGTTTCTGGTCAATATGCTATGAAACAGAAATAAATACGACAAAAAAAGTTTGTTTACTTTATTTACAATGAAAGGCTATGGGGCAAGGCGCACATTTAATAATGTTTCATGTAAAAAAGGGTTATACATTAATGTAAAAATAAATAAATGCACACAAGACAAACATAGGTTTATATGAGACTAGTTTCAAAACTAGAATTAAAATTGAAATCTGAAAATTAGTAGTCGCTTTGGATAAAAGCGTCTGCTAAATGACTAAATGTAAATGTAAAACCTGTTATGACCATGTAAAGCCAGAAAACACAAAATATTTTTTTTTATACCAATGAAAATTCTAAACAGTTTACTTAACCATCATCTAATATTCATAATGTGTCTTCTTGAGCACTGCCAAACTTTTATATGACACAATTTTTTTTTTCTTAATGGACAAACATTCCGGACTTCTGCCTTTATCTGTTTTCAGCCCTAAACCCCTGACGTCTATTGAAGACTCTCATGTGTACCGTATGCTCCAGGAGAACCAAGAGCAGCCACATGAACCACGTCAGTCTGGATCGTTTAAGGCCCTGCAAGACTTTGTGGAGAGTGATGGTGAGCTGCCTTTATCTGTTATTTGGGGCAATTCGACTTCATAAGACAGAAATTACAGCTTGCTGCACTGATGAAGATGTCAGTTTAAATGTCAGCAAGTTTTCTGGTGAACTAAAAGTGCACTTGAGGAGTAATAGTTTTGCAGGCTCTATTTGACTTTAGCTGCCCTCACTATCCTCAACAATCCTGCTAATGACGTCAGTCAGGGCCCGCTGTTCTCTTAATAGTTTGGATTCAGTATGAGAGAGCATTTCATATTGCATATTTCATATTTCATAAGTGGATCTGAGACTCCTTATTCCTCTGACAGGCACAAGGCCTATGGTGACTAGAAGTGTAAAAGCCCCAGTGACAAAGCCCCAAGCCGCCACATCCTCACTGCAGAAGCTGCCTCTCTGTGATAAATGTGGCACTGGCATTGTGTGAGTACAGCATTCAGCATGAGACCATACGGATTGTGTCTTCTTTGAGAATATAGTACCAATTTTCATGAAAATTGTTCTACACTGAATAGTGTTCATGCATTTTAACAACTTCATTAAATCAAAGTTTTTCTACAATTGGCTCACAGTGGACCGGTGGTGAAAGCTCGGGACAAGTACCGCCATCCAGCCTGTTTCGTGTGCTCAGACTGTGGCTTGAACTTGAAGCAGAAGGGCTACTTTTTCGTGGAGGGACAGATGTACTGTGAAGCGCATGCTCGAATGCGAATGACCCCACCTGAGGGACATGATCTAGTTACTGTATATCCTACTGCTTAGAGGGACGGACAGTTGAAATTAGACAACTGGTATTGTTTGCTTCTTGATATTCCGTTATTCATTTCTTCATTTTTGTTTATAAAGGGAAATACAAGGCCAATTTAAAGCAGTATACACCTGGCATTAACACATTTTTAGTGATTGAATCATTACCACATTACTGTTTACACCTGGTATTAACATGCATTAGGCATTGCTTCACTGTGGTTCAGGATGCATTCTGGATGGATTAATTTAAATGCAATGTTTCTGACTACCCCTGTATGGTTCACTGATACAATTTCAAAACGTTTTAGAACCCACAAAGCACTTTGAGCACTGAAAACCTGTGATCTGATTACAAAAAACAGATGTTAATGCCAGGTGTAAAAGGGATTGAAACGCTTTCTTAAGGCCTTAATCTAGTTCTTGTTGAAAAGCTGTTAGTCAACTCTCTCATTTTTCACATATTAGCCTTCTGTGCAGAGCCAATCCTAAATTTAGACACAAACTAATCCCTTTAGGTTTCAGTTATTCTCAAAATATGAAAGAAGAGGAATTTTGCTTTCAATACAGGTTCAAATATGCCATCATCTATGTACAACGTATTTGGTAATACACACAAACTGTTTGATGGGGGGGAGGGGGTGGGTGGGGTCACACTTGCACAGTAAAACAAAAAAAATGCAATGCAATCTGCTTCCCAGTACAAATTTTTTTTTTTTTTTTGCAGTTTGTTTATATCATTTCTATGAATATTATTTGTGCTGCATTGTTTTTTTTTAAATCTCATGTTTCTAAATGAACTTAAAGGCATAGTTCACACAAAATAGAAAACTCTGTCGACATATGCTCAACTATTCCTTTAAGGCCACCTTTACACATAAGATGAAAGGTTTTAACCATAGAAAAAAAAAACAAAAAAAAAAGAATGACATAAATGCTGCAAAAACTTGTGAACTTTAAGAATTGACCAACACCTTGCTGGTGAAACACACAATATGTATTTTTAATGCTTAATAACTTGTGGTTTTAGACAAAAGTGTTTTTTCCCCTGGGGTAGTATTAAGTATAAGATCTCTTAAAAGAGTTCATCTTTATCAATTAAGAGAATTATATAAATTCAATTCAAAATTGCAGCTTTTTAATCTAAAGACCAATATATAACATTCATTTATTCACCTGAAGACATCACAAGTTCTCAATATGCCATCACAGAGGGGATTCGATTATAGTTTGTGGAATTCACAGCCCTGTAAAATAAAGAAAGTTACATTACTGTGAGCCTGTAGTGTCTTTCCCTGTGGAATTTATTCAGCAGCTGATATGACTGATTATTGTGCAAAGCATTAAGCACTGATTGGAGTGTAATATGAGTGTCTTGGTGCTAGTTCCTGGAGCCCAGCTTACTTTTTAACGTTGAGACTGATGATGCTCTTGACAGGTGTGCTCTTTGGACCAGGGGAGGGGTGAAATATTTTTACTTCCTTATTTGTCATTGCTGATTTGGTCTTTTTGGTACCGTAGGGTTCTGCAGAGTAGGTGGGGTAGGAGTCAAATGTTCCTGCTTTCATGCCTCCAGTCTGCACAAAAAAAAGAATAAAATAAATATGCCACAAAATGTTCCAAGATGGCAACTTAATACAGCTCTTTCCATATACACTTCTTGAACATTTTTACACTGTGTTTGATCTCCTTTACTTACCTTTTTACTTGGCGAACTTGGTTTGAAGGGCACCGTAATGTGCCTTTTCTCCCCTGTCTTCTTTGGAGGTTGTAGAGGTTTGTCAAATTTGTAAGGATTGCTGTTAAAGCATTCAACTGGATGAAGGTTCAAACGAAACGCTCCCCCTTTTAGCATGGATTTGTGTGCCATGATCTCACGCTGGTAAACAAATGATCTCTCTCATTAGAGAAAGAGAACACAGTCATCTGCTTGCATAGAATTATACTGTCAGGTACTCAGAGGACGCCTTATCTTGATTAAAACAAGGACCCGGGAGTCCGATTAAAAATCTCATTTATGTAGACCTAAAAATACCTTTAGCATTTCCTTGGCTCTGTCATAGGGGTCTGAGGAATGGGACACCATCTTGGAGAGGGTGACGTCAGGATAGCTATTAGAGTGCAAGGACAAATCAATACGTCTGACAGAAAAACCACAGAAACTTGAATATTAAAGGATAATGTAATTTGCTTGCCTGTAACCACTTCCTTTCTTGGGTGGATTGGTGTAGAAGTTTTTTCCAGGTGATTTGTTTGGTTTCCTTGGATTCTGTAGGGCACTCATTGCTTGAATGGGGCCTCCAAATGTCCCATAATGGCTGCCCACTCCACATCTACCAATCAGAGAAAACTATTAAGCAACTGTAAAGACTGAAAAGCTGTAATCTGCATGGCAGTTTTATTTCTGGTATTTTTCTGGTTTTATTTCTTGCCCTTTGGGCAAGTTATTTATTTTTCATTGGCTCAAGTTAAAAAATATAGATGTGAATCATTACCCTAAATTTTTTTAATTGGATGAATGAAAATTTTTTCAGTGCGTTTTCAGGTCAACAAACCTCATTAAAAATCACAAAGCGTATTCCTTTCTCGAAAAAAAATCTTTTTCATGTCTTCAGATTTTCATAGACCATGCCAACCAATGCCTACCTCTCACACTAATGAAATATCCTTGAACCAAATACATCTCAGGTGCAACTTTGTTCTCCTTGGTGTAAAGACTGAATATATCTCTCTGGATAATCTTTGCAAAAGTACACCGGTCAATAAAGCTTTTAAACACCTTATAAATGAAAATTCTATCATTATTTACTCACCCTTATGTCGTTCAAACCTGTATGAATTTGTTTCTTCTGTTGAACAAGATATTTTGAGAAATGTTTGAGTCATTAATCCTCCAGACACTGAATAATCTACAGCCTGAGAAGATGCAAATTATCATCATAAATGTAGATAGATGCCTGTTGCTATGATGTGAGGCCTTGCAAGCATATAGGGTTTACTCACATGCACAAACATAAGTGTCAATTCACTTCCTTACTATAAAATTAGCAGCGCAAGATCAACTTACAAACAGTAAATAAAGTCATATAAGCAGTTTGATGTTTTATCATAGCCTTATCCTCTATAATAAACTCAAATGATACATAACACACCTATAAACTACATACATTTTTAGCCCAAATAAATGCATCAGTCAATTTAACGCAGCTGAATGGATTCAGTAGAAATTGGCACACAAACAAAACCACAAAGAGCTCATCTAAAAGGAAAAGGTTTTTCTCTGTAGAAAGCAAACATGACTAATAGAGAAAATAGTGTACTATCACACCTCCTTAAAGAAGTGCAATCCTTTCTCATGCTCCAAAGAAAATTACAAAAATTACAGCCCTCGATACATGAGTGTAATACTACACTGTCCTCTGTGAATGAATGACTTCTCATTGTCTTCTGTGAATGAATGATTTCTCTAAGAACCAGTTGTGTATGATAAATAATAAAGTACATTTGTAAAGTTGACATATTAGAAACCGCTCCAGAGGAAAAGACTTAAAATAAGCAGGAGCATAGGGCAGGAGGAAAGGAAGAGGGATGCCAGAGTGAATATACACACTATATGCCTGCCAGATGAACAGAAGTGATGCAAAGAGCGTCTGACCTATTTATGAAACTGGCAAGAGAGCAGCAAAGAAACATCAAAATACTTCAAAGGCTTCTTTTTAATGCCTCGTTGTGACTAAGTAGGGAAACATCTACATATACACATACACTCTCTCTAATGTTCGTAAATAGTCTTCATTTCAAAGACCTCTTGGCAATATTTTGTGATATAAGATGAAAATGTGTTGGGCTGAGCGACAGAGGGACATGAAAGATGGATAGTGTGGCAGATGTCAGGGTTCTGATGATGAAATTCAGAATATGAGCATAATGAATAAGCATCAAGATTTTTTAAAATAAATTTAAATCAAATTAAACATTATATATTATATATTTTATTATAAATATTTTGTATTTCAGTGCAAGTTTTTTTGCACATATTCATACATAGGTCATTTATTTGTTGGTCATTAAAATGAATGAAGTTTTCAAGTGTTTTCAAACTGCATATTCAATCAGTATCAGGTGGTCTGATTTATACCATCAAAAAGAATCAGACAATTAGACAGGAGGGGGCATCTGATCGTAAAACAAGCCACCGTTTGTTTTTCAAATGACAATTAGGGGCTGATAAAACTGAAATCAATAACAGCACAATGATGAAGCAGCATGCAGAAGAGCGGTTACAGCAAAGGCATTTATAGCAGCAAGAACTGCAACTGTTTTGTTTGTCAAATAACACTTTCAACAAAATCTAATAGTGTAATTTTGATTATGGTGCACATTCTGATGAAGCATAGTATGTGTCATGGCGTTGTTTTGTAAGGGATGGAAGCTAAAACTACACTGAAACTAAACCTTTCTGTTAAGAAAAAAAAATGTAATCTGTTTAAGCACTATGTAAACAAAAAACAAAACAACAATGTAATAATAACAAAATAAGAATGTAATGATGATGATAATAATAATAATAATATAACCCCCCTTTTTAAATATATAATGTGCCAAAATGAAGAAACATGGCAAATCATCAATTACAGAACTTTAAATAGCAATATCTGACAAAGGA
>NW_015639782.1:898897-951732 GCF_001515625.1 Sinocyclocheilus rhinocerous | reverse complement strand
AGGACGGACACACGTTTTTTTCTCTCCATTACTGGGAAGAAAGGCTTTGCCTATGTTCTTTTTGGCCCGTTGTATCCTGTACTGTCTTTCTATTTTGACAGGGTCTGTGAGCGCCTCTCGCTCAAAGATCCTCTTTGTGTGTCGATACAGTCGTGTGCCACAGAAAGAAAGAAGGACTCACGTTTTTTTCTCTCCATTACTGGGAAGAAAGGCTTTGCCTATGTTCTTTTTGGCCCGTTGTATCCTGTACTGTCTTTCTATTTTGACAGGGTCTGTGAGCGCCTCTCGCTCAAAGATCCTCTTAAACTGTGTGTCGAAGTATCCCGCCGGGAGCGCACTCTTTGATTGAACTCCTCCTGATAGCATCTGTTTGTTCTTGTATGCGGAGTCATTAAATGGGCCTTTCCATGACAAACAAAGAGCATTAGACAGGCATTAAAAGTTTTGCAAAATTTTTAACTTTTTTATTTTCTATATTATAGAATAGTTGTCACATTATCCTGTGTGCATTTTGTACTGTACATGTTTATCCAGTCACACAAGTGCTTATTGTCTCTAGCAGAGATTTGGTAACCTATGTTGGTTGCAAACATTATATTTTTTTAAAGGCTATTAGGTAAACACAAGATAACCACACTGACATACATTCTGACAGTCAGCTAAGCCAGCATAGTGAAGGTTTTATCTCAGTGTTTCATAACATTTCAGTTTAGTACAAGTTATTAAAGGGGTTATATTATGTTGCTAAAAAAGAACATTATTTTGTGTATTTGGTGTAATGCAATGTGTTTACGCGGTTTAAGGTTAAAAAAACACATTATTTTCCACATACTGTACATTTTTGTTGCTCCTCTATGCTCCGCCTTTCTGAAACATTTTTACAAAGCTCCTAAATCTGAATAGCGAGTTGTGCTCTGATTGGCCAGCTATCTAGTGCGTTGTGATTGGCCGAATTCCTCAAGCGTGTGACAGAAATGTTACGCCCCTTACCAGGGTCAGGAAACTTTTCTCAGTAAAATGCGCTGCACACACTGGAATATTTGGGTTGTACTGTTTTGGAACAGTGTTGTAAATATGCCTCGGGGGTGAGTAAAACTCAGCCTAATTTTCATTTTTGGGTGAACTAACCCTTTACCCACTGATGTCCTCTTTTGGAAGGCAAAAAACAAAGTAGCTTTTGCCACGAAACACAGCGTCTCCACGACGGCGGCAGCGGCAACAATACTACCGCGATAATAAAAGTTAAGCCTTCTTTCTTTGCCTGAACATTTGGCCAGTGTTATGCAAATCTTCCCACACAGTGACGTAGATATGTGGGGGCGTGTTTGAACCAGGCATTTTAGGAAGGCGTGGCTGAGGGTTCACTTTTATAAAGAATATCTCTTTGGGTTTGAGACTGTAATCTTTGCTAATTTACGGATCTTCTGTATGCACGAACAGCTTTTAACACTCCAAAGAGAAAGGAAAACATGACATCGCATCATATGACCCCTTTAGCCAAGACTTTTAGTGTGCCTTTACAGAAACTGTCACGAGAAATATTCGCTGTTGTAAAAGTGTGACAAGTAGCAACAACTCTCCAAAAACTGGCAAACCTACGATTGTTACAATAGACTATGCGGCTAAAACTATTTCTTTGGTTAGAAGTGTCATTGATAAATAAATAGAAATGATTAAGTTTATGAAAGCTGCACTATTTTCAGGAAATATCGTGTTCATTCACGATTTTTCTGTGGTGAAAATTATGTTTTGACGTAGGTTACCATGGTGTAATTTGCTGGCGCGCTCTACTCAACAAACTCAGCACTGCACCAGCCACTGCAGTTCATATTAAAGTTTAATCTTGGTTACACTTACGGTAAATAAAAGGTGTATATTTGTCCCCTATTGAGATGTATCCCATCTCTTTAAAGATGCCAATCCGCTCCATGTCAGATTTCCCTTCTGGAGGCATTTTCTAAAGTTTTGTATGCAGCACTTGTTGAAAAAAAGCTATAAGAAAGATAGAGTTTATGCAGACCATGACGCTATAATTCATTTAAACACCATATACAGCATGCATTACATATTCTTGCACTAATAAATATAGGTCCATATACATACCTCGAATTATGTAATGCCTTGTGTTAAACAGTCAGTAATGGAAATAACTCCACTGCTGTGGTGTTCGTGTAGGTTACTGTGTACGTTGTCATGGAGTCCAGCAGGTTAGTTACTCAGTAAGCCAGACTGTCAGAGTCGTTCTTTAGTAGTGAAATACAAAGCGATATTTTCATATTATTTGACAGTATATTTGAACAAATATCAAAAATCTAAAAGGTGTGCATTATAGCTGGCACCTAGATGAAAACTTTACAGTTGGCTTTATGACTAAATTATTCTCTTCGAATGCTATTGAGCTTTAAATTATGACATATTTTGTGCATGAGCCCATTTACAGTAGTGAAAATAGCAATTTGACAGATGATTTGAGTTTATTTGAATAAATATCAAAAATCTAAAAGGTGTGCATTATAGCTGACACCTAGATGAACACTTTACAGTTGGACTTATAACTGTAAATTATTCTTTTCAAATGTTATTGAGCTTTAAATTATGGCATATTTTGTGTATGAGCCCATTTACAATAGTGCAAATAGCAATTTTACAGATCGAGTTTATTTCTATAAATATAAAAAATATAAAAGGTGTGCATTAGGCTATTGCTGACACCTAGATGAACACGTTACAGTTGGTTTTATGACTGTAAATGATTCTCTTCAAATGCTATTTAAGTTAGAACCGTGTAAACCACTGTCGTATGTAACTTTAGAGACGGTCCCTAAATTTGCGAATATCGAACTTCCAACGTCAAACCAACTTTATGCCGGTTAACACATTTACAACATCAAACCAGGGCCGGCGCTAGCTATAGGCAGAGCAGGCGATTGCCTAGGCTTTGAAGAGGGGCCTCCATCACCGTAGCATCTCCTATATGCTAGTCCACCAGTCAAGACGGGCAGAAATACTAGCCTCATTGTTCATTGGCTGTAGTTGAATTGTCACTCATCTGCAATTAAACCAATTAATGTTGCAGTTTCAAAGCGGGTCCTACCTTCTGAATGTTTGCGTAACCGTAACGTAACGTTGACGCGCCCAGACGCGACGCTTTGAATGTGCGCGTACGATGAATGACATCGCGTCGGGAGCTGACTAGCAAAATAGCTACAAAAAATAAAAGCAGAGAAGATTGCTTTTTAATACAAACACACTAAAACACGTTTTAATGGTTCAAATAAAGGATCTCAGGTGTAGCCTATATTCTAAATTCGGCTCTAACATAACACTTATAATTTCAGTTTCAACTAACTAAACCTTTTTCTGCTTAGTATCGATCGTGTCTTTCTGTTCCTCTTGATTTGTGTATATATATATATATATATATATATATATGTGTGTCATATTTAAGGTAACAATGCAATACATAATATCATATTGTTGTAATTAATAATATGACAATATATGTAGTCAATATTGATTAAATGGGACGGGGAAATCCCGCATACCCAGCTAGGAAATAAATGATAAAAGCACTTACTGAAGTGGTATTCTGGAACTGTGATTAAATAAAATAAATTAAATAAAACAGCTAAATAATAACAACAATAACATCTTCATCAAACAAAAAAAGAGATTACCTTAGATAAAGCTTGATTAATATGTACATACAGTACCGGTCGAAAGTTTGGACCCGTTACTATTTTTAATGTTTTTAAAAGAACATAAAAGAAAGACATGTCTTATTGTTATCAAGCCTGTATTTATTTGATCAAAAATACAGAAAAAAACAGTAATATTCAGCAAGAACGTGTTAGATAAACAGTGATAGTAAAGACTTTAAGTTTGTCATAAAAGATCTATATTTTTATTTTTAAACATCTTTTTAATAATCAAAAAATCTTGAAAAAAATATCACAGGTTATAAAATAAACATTAAGCACTGTTTCTAACATTGATAATAAATCAGCATAGAATGATTTATGTACGATCATGTGACACTGAAGACTGCAGTAATGGCTGATGAAAATTCAGTTTTGCATCACAGAAATATAGTAAAATAGAAAAACATTATTTTAAATTGTAATAATATTTCACAATATTATTGTTGTTTTTTCTGTATTTTTGATCAGACAGGCTTGATGACCATAAGAGACGTCTTTCAAAAACATTTAAAATAATGTTTCCAAATGTTTGTACTGTACAAGTAAAAATATACAAAATTTAAAATGAAATGTTGTATAAATAAAAAGGTTAGGAATCATATTTGTTTCAAATGCTTTTTATTGGGGGGGGTGGGGGGCCTCCGACATGAATTTTGCCTAGGGCCTCCTAATGTCTAGAACCGGCCCTGCATCAAACATTTAACAAATTATACTTAAACCAAACATTTAGGATAAATACTATATATTTTTTCTCCTGTACATCACAGCCTGTGACGCAAACAAAGAGGAATTGTGGTTATCGCGGTGAAAAGCAAACTCTCCACACACTGCGGTAATAAATTACAACATTAACAAATGTTTAGGAAAAACTCGCTGAAAAATATTACAAAAGCCTATTTAAGGAAACCGAACAACTTTATATAAATAAATGTACTTTAAACATCGTAAATGATCACAATTTACATTTCTATATTATGAACATATGAAAACTTTATAGGCTACTATAAAAATGTATAAAACCATTTAGCTAGACTGCAAATGCAGTTGAAATGGTCAAGAGAACTCCATCCTTTTCAAGTCATCCATAGTGATGGCAACAACCTGCAACAAACGTAAAGCAGTAGTTATCATTAGGCTACACTTAGAGTCTAAATTAATAAGAACGATAAGGCAACATTAACTTAAAGGGATAGTTCACCCAAAAATGAAAATTTGGTGTGTCGTCACGAGCCGCAGGGTTTAATTTGGATTTGTCTGTGCATGTTTTTTTTACTCTCATAGATTTTGTTACCATTGCCATGCATTATACGACTGATAGACTGCAACGGTTAAAGTTAAAAATCATCATATATGTTCTACTGAAGAAACAAAGTCACCTACATCTTGGATGCCCTGGGGTTAAGCAGATAAACATTAAATTTTATTTTATTTTGGGTGAACTATCCCTTTAACTGTATATATATCTCACATTTTCGTGACAGGGGTCGTCATAGTCACAGATGTCGTTTGGAAAGGCTGCTCGGACCATCTCTTTGAGCTCAGCTGGGTACACGTAAGTGGGTTTGTAACGTGTGCTACAGCCGATCCTGTTCAGCTGTCAACATTTGCGTTAAGATCAGCCAAAATAAAGAAAAAATGATAATAAAATACAAAGTGACTCTTACTAACTGACGCTGGATTAAACGGTAAACTTTTCTTCGTTTTATCCGGTCTGTCGTCTTCAGCCTGGAGGCCGCGTGGAGCAACGGCCCCACCCAGAGGGGCACACTAGATATAAACACCTCATGTGAGTCATCATGACTACGGAACAATTTTCATGTTGGGGTAGGCTATATAATATCTGCATATACATATCTAAATCAGACAGACGCGCTAGTAAGACGTTGAATGCACAAACAATCAACTTAATTCACACACGCGTATTATGTGATTCAAACACTGATCTAACACTGCATCTAACCATTTAGAGACATCGCAGAATATTACCCGAATGATTGGCAGAGATCTATGAAAGTGTCCATTAATTAGCACCATATCAATATTTCGCTTAGAAGTGTTGCTGCAGGGTGAAAGCTGACGCGCATGCGCGATTAAAAGAGGAAAAGCATCGGAAACAATGTAACTGAATCATCGGATATTGAATCTGAACCGGTGCGGACCGAATCAATTTCTATTTTATTCTATGTTCTTTGTAGAGGACGCCAGGACTAAGTTATTCAACAAATAATAAAAATAAATAAATAAATATGAAAAGACATGTATAGGCAAAAACAATGTTTTATTTTTTCATGCACCAATAGGTTTCAGGCTATTTTTAACCAAACTTTGTACAAAGATTATTCTCAACTATGTTATGAAAGATATAACAGAATGATTTGATATACTATTTTACTTTATGCTATATGTGCGTGAAATGTCCATAAATTGGTATTCCCATTTAATGCATCTATACATTGCATCTAATTTGTATATTAATGTGTTCTTGGGGCAAACCATAATGAAAAAAGAAGTGTTATAATTGGAGTAATAACTAGGCAACTTTTTCATAAGAATATCTCATATTTCATAGGAATATTGATTTATAATTTCTTTCCCTATTGAGTTGTTTTGTTTCCCCAAAATGCCTGATTAACATGATGTTTGTCCTGGTGTCCTCTACAGAAGACATGTATGGAAGTTATGTCCCGTTTCATAACAAAAAGTCAGTTTCTGATTTGAAACCCCATAACATTTTTCTGAGATTTTTTTTTTTTACGACAAACAATTTGAAAAAGACTCCGATTTCAATAATTGCAAAATATTATGGTAACACTTTACAATAAGGTTCATTAGTTAACATTAATAAACTACTTTAGTTAACATGAACAATGAATGAACAATACTTCTACAGCATTTATTAATCTTAGTTAATGTTCATTTCATAATTTACTAATGCATTATTAAAATCAAAAGTTCTGCTTGTTAACATTAGTTAATGCACTGCGATTTAACATGAACTAACAATGAACGACTGTATTTTCATTAACTAACATTAACAAAGATTAATAAATACTGTAATAAATGTATTGCTCATTGTTCATTCATGTTAGTCAATACATTAACATTAACTAATGGAACCTTATTGTAAAGTGTTACCAATATTATTATATTTCCCTAAGAGTGGTAAATTTGATCATTCTGTCAATATCAGTCATTCTTAAAGACCAAGGAGAGGGAGTGTTTCTGATCAAACCTCCAAACATCTGATATCCCTAAATGAATGTGCTCTGGGCTGCATTTCTCAGAAGCCAAGTTGATAGTAGAGACCATTGGTGGCAATGGGTCTACGATATACTTAGGCTTAAGATGCATTTGGGAAACGCAGCCCTGTACAGGACATCCAGACTGTGGCATGTATGGTCTCAGAGAAATTCACTAAAATATTATGTCCTCTACAGAGGACACAAGTCTATGCCTGGGTCCCAGGAGGTTAAAAGGCCAAGACAAGGACAACATTTCTTTGTTTAATAATCAGACTTTATTAAAATACATGTACAAATATTATGATTAGTTGTATGAGAGTAAAAAGGTCCCTGATTTAAGCTGGAATCTTCAGAGTGTTCCAGGAGTTCTGACTGGATTGTCACTTGCCACCTTTTTCTGACCATTCCTTGTAGCCCCCTGCATAATTACGGGAACTGAGGAGAGAGAAGGAATTATTGTTACAGCTTCAGTAAAACTGTGATTGTTTAAGCATTCATGATTCCAAGTTTCTTACTTCTTGAAGCCTAGGTTTCTGGCTTTCTCTGTGGCAAGAGCTCCACGTCTTCCCATCTGACAGTGGAAAACCAGTTCAGAGCTGTCCAGAGATGGCTTAACTACGCCAAACTTGGACTGGAATTCAGCTGCTTCCAGGGACATGTCACTTTCTACACTTTCCACTAAAATAAAATAAATAAATACATGGGAAATTGCTTTTAGTACACGTTTTAGTACATATGGTCAATACACTTAATGTACAATACTTTTAAGTAACCTAAAATGTGGTAATATCGAAAGATAATTAGTTAGTTAGTTTTTGGAAGTAATGCATACTTATTTGTCCATCTTCTCTCCTACCTGGGATGTGAATGGAGCCTGGAATATGCCCTCTGTCTACCTCATCTTTAGTGCGCACATCCACAAGAAGCCCTGAACCCTTTGCCAAAAGATCTTTGAGATTGCTGTAGGAAATCTCCTTATCTATAGCAGAGAGGAATGTGTACAATCAAGCAGTTATGATAGAGTCCTGTCACGCAATAAACACTGTTGATTGAGCTCAGTAATCACCAAAAATAATACTACAGAAATCTCCTTATCTATAGCAGAGAGGAATGTGTACAATCAAGCAGTTATGCCTAGAGTCCTGTCACGCAATAA
The DNA here is from genome assembly GCF_001515625.1 of Sinocyclocheilus rhinocerous. Lineage (NCBI taxonomy): Eukaryota > Metazoa > Chordata > Actinopteri > Cypriniformes > Cyprinidae > Sinocyclocheilus > Sinocyclocheilus rhinocerous. The sequence goes on along the minus strand of NW_015639782.1, from coordinate 943,633 downwards.
ACACTGTTGATTGAGCTCAGTAATCACCAAAAATAATACTACATTAAAGTTTATATATATTTTATAATTAACATGGTAAATATTTGATGACTAAAAAAACTATTTTTTACACCAATGATACCATTTACGCGAGATTTTTTTTGTTTGTTTGTAAATTGTTTGGTTACCTTACTAAATCTTTTTCGATTTTAATTGTTTTGATATAGGCTATGGATGTTCCAGAATATGTTTTTACACGCAAATAATAATTAAAACATAACAAACACATCAAGAAAGTGTTGTATTCCATACACATAAAACGTTTCAATTTCTGCAAGTCATCCTTACGTCAAGGTTTCAAGCTCTTCAAAGCAAACAAGTAATGGAAATAACTACCAGGACACAAGACATGCATTATATTAGGAGATGCATAAAATGGAATTGAGAGAACAGGCACCGCAGGATATTAGTAAGTGCACACAACGTTCAGCTTGTTATACCGTAAGTAATCAAATGTAGAGATAACGGAAGTGTTTAGCACAGGTGCACCTGGGCACTGTCACCCTTGACTACAAGCAATGAAAACAACAGCTGCTGCTCGAAATCGACACGCACAGGTTTCCAGTACACAGAAACAGTGAACAAAACTGCAGTTTCACACGTCGCTTTATTTAAATCCCTAAAACTATGTTTCTTACTTTTACACGAAAACACACTTACCGCTGCTTGCCATGTTGACGTTTAGATTCACCGGGTGGCCGCACCTTTACTTCCTTGTCATTCAAGTTTTCAGAAGCCATCTCATATTGGCTGTACTCTTAGCGTAGGCGTGGCCGTGCAAAAAGGCACCGCCTTGAAAGCGCCCCATTGAAGATCTTTCTGCTCCCCATTCTTTACCAGCTATTGCCCTCATAACATTTAAAGTTTTCCTACACTTTTTCTCCACTTCTTCTATATGTTTTTTCCAAGTGTACCTGCTATCCAGCCAGATACCTAAATATTTGAATTCTTTCACTTGTTCTAGCGGTTTGCCATATATTGGTAAAACAATATCATTAGGAATTTCTTTTCTTCTACTAAATATCATATAACATGACTTACTAGCTGATATTTTAAATCTCCAATCTATACTCCATCTTTCAACCTTTTTAAAAGCGCCCCTCCTTGAGCTAACTTCCCAATAAAAGACCCGTAGCTTCAAAATAAAAGATCGCTACATTGCGAATTGTGCACTGGTTGTGTATCTGAATAATATTCCTACTACTACTACTACTACTACTACTAGTAGTAGTAGTAATAATAATAATAATAATAATAGAAAGTGCGCTAGTAACTATTTTTATTAGCCTATTATTATGAACTAGTGCTTACAATCACCAGCTCAATTTGAATTCTTGATTGTGTAACAAAGCAGCACCTAATTTACCATAGTACACAGATTCCACCAAAATACCTTTGACGAGCTACCAGGTTATTGTTACTGCTGCAAACCATAATAAAGTCAGATGGAATCTCCTTCCAACATTGTATGGGAGATACTGATAGAATCAGATGGTAAATACCACTTTATAGTACTGTAATAAGGTACACACAGAAGATTGTGTGACTTTTTTACCTTGCAATTCTTAGTTTATAACTCGCAATCTCACAATTCATTTATTCCATGGCAGGGAAAACAAAAACAAAACAAAAAACAACAGAATTGCAAAATGTAAACTCAGAATTGCAAGATGCAAACTCGAAACTGTGATAAAGAAAGTCAGAGACAGAAAGAAAGAAAGAAAGAAAGAAAGAAAGAAAGAGAAAGAAAAAGAAGAAAGTCAAGAGAAAGAAAAAGAAGAAAGTCAAGAGAAAGAAAAGTCAGAATTACGAATCTGAATTGTGAGATATAAACTATATAGAATTCCAAAAATAAATAAATCACCATTACTTTTTTATTCTGTGGCGCTTCCATAAATTACATTTGGATATGCTCAATAAAGTAAAACATAGTATTACCATTGTGCATATCCAAAAAGCCATAGTTTTACTGCAGTATCATGGTACATTTTGTTAATGTTACCAAAGTTTCACTTCAGTAAAATCTGGTTATTTGGCAGAAACTATAGTTTACCATGGTCAATTTCTGTAAGGAAATGGCACACTCTCCACCCCATGAGATGTGGAAAAATGACATATTATATATAATAGCTGTGTGAAGACATTTACAAATACATGAGACTAGCCGAACTCACATGAATTAAACTATTTATTGGTAAGGTCTCAGAAGAGTCTCACTTGAGTAAGAATCATCCCTCAATACTGATTTGGTACATCATGACATCCATAATGAGTCTCTTCACAGTGGAAAGAATCAATTTCTATGGTTCGGGTTCTAGTACAGCAACTTTTCTGCATTAAAAAAAAAACAAAACCTAAAACAGAACATCAAACGGGGTATCAATATTATTCATCTGTGATATCTGAGTGTCACAAAATTCTAGTGTTTTAATACCAGCTGTTGATTTGCACATAACAAGCCACCTTCTGTTAGAAATATAAAACTTGATATTATGAACAATATTCTACTGTGCTGCATAAAGGTAAATCTATACACTGTACATACAGATATATTTTGAAAAACAAGTTTCACAGTTTTAAACTTTATTTAAAGTATAAACCATTTGATAAACACTTTACATAAATTATTTCTGTGTATGACTAGAATTTGCTTTGAGGCAAAAAAATCTAAATTAATACAAAAATGAAAAATTACTACATATTGTACAAAGGAAAATAAACTCAACCATCAATGTTTATCTTTGTAGTTAAAAGCAGTGACTCCTTTATGATTGTCATAGAGTACTATGAATGATAAAAATTAAAACGAACTAAGTAAAAATAAATAGTTTCTGACACTAGTAACCTTTCAATCTGGAGACTGTGGGTGTTTTTTTCTGATATCTCTATACAGAAGTGCCCTGGTGAAGGTCTCGTTACTCTAATGCGACTGGGACGTACAAAACTATCGCATCTAAAGCACACTCAGAACTTCACTGTTATCAGATACAATGCAAGTACTTTTCTATCAGTGATGAAACAAACTATATCAGACTTGGTTGTTTTCATCACTTTTACTCCACTGGAATTTTCTTAAAGAAACAGTCTGTAGATGATGGGACTTGCTGCAGTGGCAACTGACAGTTTAGCTGTGAAGAATGTGAGGCCTGAGACTGACATTTCTCTTGATGGATGTTACTCCTCAGTTCTGACGTCGAGACTGGGCCTCTCCTGCGGCGCGTGAGACTCGCAGCACCTCTCCGATCCAGATCACAAGCGTACCATCTGGCACCAACATCCTCTCGGTAACCCAAAAAATATGGGTCAAAATATCTATTCTTTTTTAAAAAGGGGATTTTTCATATTTCTGCAAAAGTAGCTCTGCTTTGTTTTTCAGTTTCTCAGTGCTTTTTGACGTCCATTGTTGAAAAACAAAGACGAGGTCTTTCAAATTGTTCTTTTTTTGCCAGAGGCAGTATTAACAAAGTTTTTAAATGTTCTTCTTTTAAAAGTCCCTGCAGCGTTCAGTGAGTTTCCCCATTAGTTCAATTATTCTCCGTGGGTTCAGGAGATAACAGAAAAAAAAGCAAGGGAAAAAGAGAAAGACGGAGTAAGAGAGAGAAAAAGATCGAGAAAAAAAAACAGAAAACGGTAAAGGTATAAGCGGAGAGAAAGCGAAATATAAAGAAACAGGATAACAGACGTTTGGACTGTTACCTCTTCCCCATCTCATTCTGTCTCAGGAACTGGATGTTGAAACTGCTGTCCGCTAGTTCAGGATACTGTTCCACGGGTAAAATGTAGTACCCGTCGTACCCCTGTACTTTCCCTGTTGAAAGGAGCTGCTGTCTCTCTCCTTCAGTCCACAAGCGGCTTCCCTCTTTATTATCCTGTGCCTGTTGCTGCTCTCGCAGCCAGGCTCCCAATAACGCCCTCTGCCGCGCCAACTCCAACAGCCGGGCTCTCTCCTCATCCAGGACGTCCGACGCCAAACCGTAACGCACGCTTAGAGAAAGAGCTGGAACCCGGAACTCAACGGTGATCCCTCGTCGCGAGCGACCGCTTACCGTCACGTTGATCCCGCTTTCCAGTGCCGAGCGTCCATTGGTGAGTCCCAAAGCTAGAAGGTCACTGTCAGCTGAGCCTATCTTCATGAAGAAATGACAGTCATGGCCATCCTGCGTGTAGTGCGTCCCGTCTAAGTAGATGGCGTTATTGAGCACTAGAGCCACCTTCCTGCTGTCATCGCTGGCCATGCTGGAGACCCCTGTGACCACGCGGCCTTCTTTCACTGCCAGCATCACTCCTCGTCCAATGATGGGCGTACTCGTGCCAAACCAGTGGCCTGGTTTCTCATGTTTGGTCTTGCGCTCTTTGTCAAGAAGCCGTCCCTCCAGAGCCATGAACGCTTGGTTGTGCCGTTCGGCTTCCTGCTGAACTCCAGTTATCAGCTGCAAGGAGAAAATCTTGGTAAATGCAGGCAAGATCACCTAGTCCAATATTCACTGATTTGCTACCTTGGAAATACAAAAGTAATTGTAATTGTATCCTGAGGATTTACTATGGTATTAATGTGGTGACGTACCTGCCCATTTTCACTTTCTTGACTGGCGAAGAGCTCATACGGCGGATCCACGAAATAGTGTATGTGTCTGGGAAAGCCTGGGATAATGTTGCTAAGCTGGAAGCCAAACATGACCAGCCAACTCTTCACATCTGCAATGAGAAATACATAGAAAAGGAGTTTAAGCTTAAGCTTTTGGGTTTTGCAATAAAAAGGGCAATTAACTGATTATAGGGCTGAATGAAGTAATAATAATAATAATAATAATAATAATAATAAATTAATCAATTTAATTGCATTATATGCCAAAAAAGTTATAAATATTCGTTGAGAATATGGACCAAATTATGACATTTTGTGGCAGAGAAAAACACTGAATGGACTAAATTTGGCTTTAGAAATAAATAAAAAAATGGAACAAATATTTATTTACTGTACATATACACATTATCATTCAAAAGGGGTCAGTTGGGGTCAGAGATATTTTTTTTATGTTTCTGAAAGAAAGCTTCTTATGCTCACCAAAGTTGAAAATACAAAAAATAAAAACAATATAATATTGTGAAATATTATTAAAATTGAAGATGGTTGTGATGCTTAATGTATTTTGTGGAAACTGTGATACACTCTTATCAGGATTCTATGATGAAAAGATAGTTATATTAGATATATAAGATATAATATATATATATATATATATATATATATGAAATAGAAATCTTTAACTTGACTTTATAAATAGTATTGTATAGTGTATAAATAGTAGTGTAAAATATTATATACTTCATATAATTTCTCCTATTCATCTATGTAAGAGTGGACCATCTCTGCCTTATACAGTCTCTGAATATATTGTTTTTTTTATTTCCATATGATTGAACATTAGCAAAAATAAAAACTATTTTATCACATTATTTTATAAACCAATACTAGCATTTAATTAACATGTAAAATTGACAGACCTAAATAACTAACGAGCTGGCTAATCTGCAAAGGCACCCAATTATAAACTCTCACCTGTGACATAATTCTTGACATCCAGCATATCACTGAGAGGGTTGTTATTCTTGAACATGTACAGGTTGAAGGGTGCCAGTTCTTTTCCGATCTTCTGCCACATGGTGTAATCAGGCGATGTCCATCTGGCCGCTAAAACATCATAGTCTCTATGTGTGAAGTGCACCAGCTTGGTTAGCGTGTCATAAAGCCCACCGTGGAAGCCGATGACGAGCTGGAACTCAGGGTTGGAGTCGTGGTACACCTCCCCATAAGCGGTGTATTGCACCTGTTTTATCATCTGCCCGTTGCTGCTGAAGACAGCCAGTGGCGTACCAGTGTTGTCAGAGGCAATGTAGTACTCCTCCCCACTGCTCACCTCCATGGCAAACAGATGGCCCTGCAGGTCATAGTACAAAGAGCTGATTTCTGAGCTGGAGTGGTTGAACACATGTGTGACCCGAGTCGGGTTGTTCAGGTCAGCATAAAAGAACTGGAGGTGCTGACCCAGACTGTTCTTAGTAGACACCCTGCGTCCAAGTCCATCGTAACGGTACTGGACACTCCATACTCCAGCTGCACGGCTATAGGCGCGCACCAGCTGGCCTTTAGAGTTGTAGTCAAACACGTCACCGCCCCTCTGACTGAGGTAACCGTCTTCGTCCAGACGGTACTGCACGTCACCGAGCCGTGTGATGCGGTCTCGTAGGTCATAGCGGAGCGGCATGAGTCGGGCGCTGTTGCCCGGGTTGAGCAGGTGTAGGTTGCCGTTTAAGTCGTAGCTGTAGCGCCAAGTGGACCAATCGTTCACCTTGACACCACTGAGCTGTCCATCACCATCGTATTCATAGCGGTACTGAGTGGTGTTGGCGTACGGGCCGATCTTTAGCTCTCGCTTGATTACTCTGCCCATGTTGTCGTACTGCACCGTCATCCAGTACATGAGAGAGCGGAAGATCTCGTACTGAACCTCTTTGATTCGTCCGTGAGCATCGAAATGCTTGCTGAGGGTCATGACGGCAGTGGTGATTATCTGATTGATGTCGTAGTAGATGACTCCAAACTTTCCAAAATGCTCCACTTTTCCAGAGATCTCGTCGTAGCGGTATAGATCCACAGGAAGTGGCGTCTCGCTGATTACTGGCTTCATGCTTGCGATTCTGAAACTATTGTCATGGTAGGTGTAGTCGAAGCGCGCGTTCACCATACCTTCCTCCGAGAAGCGATAGATCTGTTTGTCGATCAGGGGACCCATTTTACGATAGCGAATCGTGCACGAAAAGCCACCGCTTTGCAAGTTGACCATTTTTAGCACGCCGGCTGTCTCATCGTAGCCAAAGGTGATGGCTGTGCTGTCATACAAGATCTCGGAGAGCTTGGCCAGCTTGCCGTATTTGTAGAGGACGCGACGGCCAGTACCCAGGAAGTAGGCGGCCTGGGGACGCCCGTCCTCGCTGAAGTCGTAGATGATGGACGCGTTGCTCTCTGGCGGGTTGTAGGTGTTGCGGATGTAGCCGATGGAGACGTGAGTGAACATGGTGTGACGGGCAACGCTAGGCATGGTGACAGCCGTGATGCGGTTAGAGGCATCGAATTCAAAGATGTATTGTCTCTGACTCTGCAGGAGCAGCACCATGGACTGTAGAGAGAGGTATTTTCAGAATGTCATTATCACATTGATATTAATTAGCAATAACATCTTTAACAATTCAAAATAAAATCATACATCAGAGTTTCTGTACTAAATGTTGGAAAATTTAATTTACAAATCGAATTTTGAAATATACTGTGTTCTATTTATATATATATATATATATATAATCTACTTATCTATTATAACCTGTTATTTTATGGTATTAATGTGTCTGTTATTTTAGTATTATTTATAAACTATAATTAGTAATATTTTGAAATAGCTTTTACTTTATTTTCAGTTTTCATTTTAATTTCAGTTAATTCATTTTTGATTTTTTTTTTTTATCAAAAATTATTTTTTTGATCCAACCTGGATTATAATTAAACATGATTTTTGATTTTTTGTTGTTGATTTCTAATCATTAATATTGTTTTTTGCCCCCATTTTTAAGCTTAAATCTCACTCAATTGCGTTAAATACACGCTTAAAACAAGAAGAAAAAATGTCCAGTTAAAAAGAAAAGTAAAAAAAAAAAAATCCTAATTCATGGTATATTATCTGATTACACATTTTATTTTACTTTTTCAGTATATTTAAACATTTCAAAGCAAAGCCAGTAAAAATATTTTCTTTAAAAATTCTAAATTCGGAAAACAATAATCCTAATAATCTTTAACCTAATTTCACTTTAATCTATAATCTCACCTTGTCCAGGTAACTGTAGCTCCAGACCTTTCCATCCACAAAAGAGCGTGAGAGGATTCGGCCCTGTGGGTCAAACTCCGTCCTCTCACTCATACTCCCTCGGTGCAGCCCCACTAGCTGGCCTGTGCTGGAGTAAGACACATTCACCACTGCAAGGCTGCTGCTCGGCTGCCATATCGCTGGCCTGCCCTGGGCATCATACGTGATTCTCAGGGTGAACTTCCTATGGTCGTCATAGATCTTCTCAGTCCGTGTGTTCCTATCAAAATCTATCGACAGGAGGTTGCGCCCATGTGCCTGCAAATTGCACAAATATTTGATATGAAAACCTCTCCGTTTGGTGAAATGATTTAGTTACCTGTTAGATAATCAAGCAGGATTCTTTGCTTGCATTGTGCACTGATATGATAAACTAATGTATTACAGTAATGATTTTAAAATCTCGAGTGCCCACCCGAAGTTTCCTGCCAAACACAGTGACCTTGCCCTTGGACAGTTCTTTGCGCAGCCTCCACTCAATGGAGTTCAGACTGTTATCAGTGGGAAGGGTGATGTTCCTCCGGCCGATGGTGGGACTCACTGATCCTGCCAAGATATGGGGCTCAGTGTGGTAGCTGATGCCCATCCCATTGGCATACATTACTCTCAGAGTGCCATTGTTACACAGTTGGTAGCTGTTTCGTACTTGATCTGCAGAGGGCAATGGCGTTACATAAAATTACCATTAAATTAAGAACAAAAAATATTACACAACAAATTTTCAACATGACAACAGAACAAAACGACAACTACAAAAAAAGGCTTGATTTATTTTGAACTCATGAAAGGGCTGCGGGGCATTCATCAGCTCAAAAACAGTCTGGCTGTCTTTCTTAAGATCATAAAAGATAACAAAGAGCAGTGCTTTGTTTATAACAAATTATGTGGAGCCTCAGATCCCTTTGTTTCAGAGTGCCACAAACATTTATTATGCTTCCGAACATCCACTATAAATAAATGACAAACCATGAAACTAATTTATGAGCAAAGGTACGTCCATAATTTGAGATAATATAGTTTATAATTTATATGGAATCTCTTAGAGGCATTTAGTCAATTTATTATTCTTCCCATAAGCGTGTCAAGGTTAGATTTAAATGCATGATCTGAGGAACGTTCCCTATGGATTAAATCCTCTGTAATCCATTCAAAAGGTTCCTCCCTCGTCCTGTGTTATGTCTGGTTGTATTGAAGTTTGAGTTTTTGGTTTAGTCTGCCATGGGAAGGAAGTAAAACATTTTTGCTCTCTCCCTTTGTCTTTCAGTCCTTTCATCTTAACAGCTGAAATAAGCTTTGGGACAGTGGGGTTTGTGATCGAGGACAGATGGAAGACAGTGAATATTTGCTTGGGATAAGGTAATGAATTTGTCTCGAATCATATGCATCACAGCAAAACACAACTGGAGCGCTAGGCATGGGAGAGAAAACAAATGCTGTTTCTGCACTGAATCTTACAGTACTTTGGCTTTGGCAGTACTTTTGTTATCTTGTAAGTTTGTATGCACTGGTATATAAAACAATTAAGCTAAAAATGAAATGAAATATGAAACCAACCAAACTGAGCACAGAATCATTTACAAAATGATTTCTGAAACCCAAAATAGAAATTCAAAAAGGACAACTGAGCAGACATACCTTGCACAACAGTATAAGAAGCTTCTACTGACGAAAGATTAGTGATAACAGTGATGTCATCATCTCTGTTGGAGCTCTCGATGTCAATATTGATGGATTTTTCGATCTCCCTATGCAGACTTGTAACCATCCCCGTGGGGTACGTCACATTGGTTAGTCTCCCTTCACTGTCATACCTGAAAATAGACTAAATGTTAGCAAAAGCCATTTTAAAGTTCATATTTGAAAAGCAAAGCACTGGAAACAATTATAATTGTGTTCAATCTTTGACCATCTCAAAAAAAACTGTATCCTCTAGACAATCACTCCATAGAGGTTTTAGTGCTATCCCTGCCTATCTCTCTCTCTGTGTAACATTATATTAGGGAGCAGATCTGGATCCTGCCACAGATCTGTCACAGTCTGGCTGATGTCTGTGCCAGTGCAGTGGAGTGTGGGGAATTCTGCATTCTCAGGAGCAAGCTTGCGCTGTCCTGTTCCTGGAGATTACTTTCCTGCAGAGTGTTCCAACTCTAATCAAACACACCTGAAAAAGTTAATCAAGATCTTCAGGTTCCTTTGGAAATTATCCAGCGCTCTTTTCAAAGTCAAATAGATATTCCTACTGGATATCTCTAGCTTTCAACCACAGTGTGTTCCATGACAAAAGTTTGGGGTTGGTAATATTTTTTTACTGTTTCTGAAGAAGTCTTTTAAGCTCAGGAAAACTATTATATATATACTATATAATAAGAAAAATGATTAATGCTAAAATACATATCATTACTGTCATAATGGTCAATTTAATACATTCTAGCTGAAAAAAAAACATCTTTGCTTTTCTCCTTCGGCTGATTGGAATGTGGAGACAATGCTATATAAAACTTCTGTTAAGCGTTTCATGCATATACAAAGAATTAAATGTACAGGCAACATGTCATAAACAGACACACGGCAACTTACTCATAAAAGGTTGTCCAGCCAGTCTCATCAGCCTTGGTCGCCAACAGGCCAGTGTTTCCATTGTATCCCAGCAGAACGATCTCCTGGTTGAGAGCAGAGATGGAGCGCAGGCTTCCTGCAGGATCCAGTCCCAGCGTAACCACCTGATTCTCAGGCTGCAGGATGAGCCTGAGCAGTCCCGCTCCACCCTGCCCTGCCCCGTCCCTCCGCACTTTCACTGTATTATTGCAGTTATCCACCACTGTGGCCAGCTCTCCATCAGGGCCGTAGCTGAAGTTGTAGAGGGGCAGACCCGTCACAAGACTGATGGTCTGTAGGTGGAGACCCTCCTCGTTAAACACATACAGCTCTTGTTCCTGAGGGGACGCAACCTCATATCGGCCCAGCGCTGAAGGCCCTGGTCGGTTAGTGCGCACAGCACGGATCCGAATGTTATTGAGGTCTGCAATGTAAAGCGTGCCATCCGGTGAGACGGCCAGAGACATGGGGGAGTTAAGGCTGGCATCCGTAGCGTATTCATCGTCTCCTGCAAAGCAGTTACAGTTGACGTCATTCTTGCAGTCGCACTCCGACGCAGCGCCAGCCAGAAGTGACATCTCTCCGTTGGTGCTAACTTGCCGAACACGGTTGATCTTCTTCTCGTCTGTCTCGGTGATGTAAAGCACACCTGTATGGGAGATGGCGATAGCCGTGGCGCTCTCCAGGGCGGAGTGGATGGCCAGTTTGCTAAGGGAATAGTCAATGCCAGGCACCTGGCAGTGCATGGGACGCCCTGCGATGATACTCACTTGGTGGTTTTCAGTGATGCGTAGGATAACGTTGTTCTCTAGCACATACAGAGAGTTATCCATGGGGTTAACTGCCAAGTCGGTGGGCCACTCCAAGCGTACCTGGGTAAAAAATAATTGAAAGTTTTTAAATTAAGCTTTCAGATTAACCATGCACTTTTCTTGTATCATTTTCTGGGCTTCTGATCAAGTTTTTGCAAGCCTGCTAGACATGATTAATATTTGCATATCTGCACTTTCAGCTCAGAGGGTCTGTTTTGAAGATTCAGGATTTAAAGGAGTAGATTTTATGATCAAATGAACCATCCAAGTTCCTGTTTCTGCCTGTGAGTAATTTATAACATGGGCTGTCGGCTTGCTGACCTGACTGACATCCATGCTGGAATCACAGCTCAGTGGGCGCACAGCAGTGAGGTCATTGGCGCCCAGGAGAGTAGAGATGATGCCGTTTTGATCCACCTTCCTAATCATGGTGGCGTCCACAAAATACATAAGCCCGTTTTTATCTACAGCAATACCTGAAAAGAGAAAAACAAACAGGTAAATTGTCAAGCAGGAAGTTCAGGGGTGACACAGACTCACAAACCCTTTGCCTGTCAGACTTGTTTAGTTTTGTCTTCTGCTTTTCTTAATGATCAGAGCAAGTGAATCTTTGATCTGGTTTCAACCTGTTCTAAGTTTATCTTCAGGCTCTGCTCAATTCGTCTTTCCCTCCCAAGCCCCTGTCCTATATAAGCTAGCAAATAATACACGTTCATCAGGCGTCACTCCTGTGTCAACCCATCAATTCCCCTTATCAGACACCGAAGGCAGAGCAGACGAGAATATCTCAAAGTGCTGACAAGAAGATGCTCATAGAATGGACCTGTGTAGGTGTATGATGCAGAGGGGTTTGAACAAAAAGACGGGGAGACAAAGCATGAAGGGAGAGACTGAGTGCACTTGACTGAGCCTTTTCACTGTGAAGTCATTTGGGAATCGGTAATGAGGCCTGTGTAGTCTGTCACCTCTCTACTCTCTCTCTCCAGAAGCTCAAATTCAACGTCACATACAGAAAATGTGACAATGTGACATCCTTGACAGTTTGGTGTCAGACTGGCTATTTTTTCCTTACACCAAACCTGGATTTCACTTTTAAAACCTGCTCTAACTTATCATTGTACCTTTATCTTTTCCTTTCTCGCTGCTATATTTGTTTTTGCTTGGATACGTTGTGCTTTAATTCCAGTTTGAACCGAATTCAATTTGATTGTTGAACTTTGAATTTGTGTCCCATTATGTGTATGCGAAATTCATAAAAACAGATTGAATAAGTTTAGATATTTTTTGAATGTTTATTTATCATTATCATTTATTTATTATCACTGGTCATTAACGCAAGAAACCATGAACTGGTATAAACCCAATACAAATAATTTCAGTTTATATATAACACAAGCTAAAGAGAATCTCCGGAGGAAAATTTAATTGTTCAGTTGCTGCTCTTTCACGGTTCTGAGATCCGTTTCCTCAAAGTATCAACTTTGTCTCAGATGTTACTCCACTTTATGAGGAAAAAATAGACACAAATGAGACAACTGACATACAGTAATAGAGCATTCGATGAGAAATATTCAAGTTCATATCAAGATCTCTTGATTACAGAGTTTGGTGATATTGTATTATGTACAGTGTGAGACATTGTTGAGATTTCATCTTAAGACTTCTCCAACCATTTAAACAAAAATTTGCATTCAAATCTGGAAGAAAAGATCTGTCACTACTTCCATTTCATCGTGACTTTAATCAGAACTCTTCCTCCTAAACTCACTAAGAACATCTGAAATATTCAATAGAACTCTTTCTTTCTGTGTGATCTACCTAAACACCAACGCTGTATAATACAGAAATATGCTCGCTTACAGCTCTGAACTGTAACATGAGAGTTAAAAGAGCCACCACATTAAGTAACATTATCTTTGAGAAACAGACAGAGAGAGAGAGAATACCAAGAGACTCCGATAATCGAAGCCGGAGACTCGCACTCCCCATAGCACATTCAGAAATTAATTAATAGCTTAAGGTTGAACGTTCTCTGTGATTGTGGAAGCAGCTGGAGGATAAGGCTCTTTTTATCCATGTTAGGTGTCACTGCTACAAAGGAAGCAGATGTAAAGACAGCCTGCAGAAACATTTCTTCACCTCAGACAGACACATGTGAAGACGTTAGTGTGATTTCATCTGATGTGAAGGGGATAACCCATGCAATAAGCAATAAGATCTAGCTTCTGTTTTGGTTTTCTTCAATGCTTCAACCTCACCTTTGGGGCTCATTAGAGTGGCTTCTACAGCTTTGCCCCCGTCCCCGCATCTCTCGTCGAAGGGCAGGCACTGTTCTCCTGTGCCCGCCACCACATCGGCATTGTCGGCCAGCAGTCTTCCCCCTGTGAGCGATCGCACCTTGTAGATTCGCCGAGAATTTGTGTCAGAGATGAACAGAGCCCCAGAGACTGGGTCCACAGCCAAGAAGTACTTATGAGTCGGGTTGTTACTACGAAAAATGAGGTCATTACTAAGTCAGTGCTGCAATTACACAATTAGGCATAATGTGTTGCTCTATCGCTATATTTATATTCAGTGAATAATCCAATTTTACGTTAAAGAGAAAGAAATCAAGTTAAAGGCTCACCTGTGTCGAAAATCCTTATTTCTGTAAATGAAGAAAAGAACAAGAATCACAATTATGATTCCAATATAATATGACAAAATATATATTGTATATTTTATTTGAGTAAACTGCAAAAAAAAAAGAACAATTAAAGTTCCCCTATTATGAATTTTATTTAATTACCTTTCATGCAGTGTGTAACACAGCTCTAAGTGAATAAAAACATCCAGCATAGTTTTAAATCTGAAAGTGCACCGTGTATAAAGTTATTGTCTCTCAAACAATTGAGTCGACTCTGAATCATTGAAGCCAGTCGTTTTTAAAACGAATCCCAAGCCGTTTCATGTTGACGTCAACATGAAACATTAGCATATTGCCCGCCCACTTGTTGGTCTTTTCTTGGTCTGAATGAAAATACATAAATGCAAATACATTTTTTGCCACTAGGTGCCGCTTTTGGAGCGGTAAAAATAGCGGTTTCCCCGGTAACGCTGTACACAAAGCAGTACTGCGCTCACAAACGCGGCTTTATGAGGCATGATGAAATGAAAATGAGACCAATTGGACCAATCACCGCAGATTAGCGTCACACTAAGGAGGGGTTTGGAAAAATTTATCGTTAAACGAATCGTTTGGGAGTCGTTGAGCAAATAATGTAAAAATAAATGCATATTATAAGACAGAGTGTTTTTTGACCTTGCATGCATGTCAACCTGTTGTTGGGGACTCCCAAAACCAAAATATGAACCTTTCATTACCCATAATAGGGGCACTTAAAGTTATGAGCAAAAGGCTATTCTCACTAAGGACGATAACTATAATAAAAACTATATTAGCATCTACACCGATGCACAATAACATTCTGATTATTATAAGCATGTGCTGCAGTTTTGTCGTCTGCCACTTTAAAAGCAGGATGAATTCTAATTGGCTGCTAATGATTTATCATTAACTGGAAAAATGAAAGTGATTCCAATTATTTTGTTCCCTTGAGCTGTTGTCATTATTGTGGTGTGGACAATTTAGAATGATTTTTAAAACTGTTTTAAATTATAGTTAATTAGCGTTATAGGATAACCCTTTATTTTAAGGACCAGTTCTCACTATTAACTAGTTGCTTATTAGCATGCATATTACTAGCATATTGGCTGTTTATTAGTACTTATGAAGCACATATTAATGCCTTATTCTGCATGACCATATTTTAGATCCCTTAAACCTAAAGTTAAAAACAACCTTACTAACTATTATTAAGCAGCAACTTAGGAGTTTGAGGCAAAAGTCATAATTAATAGTGAGAATTGGACCTTAAAAAGTGTGAACCATAATTGTTATCATCCTTGGTGTGAACGGGCCTTAAAACAAAAGTCTTCTTTGGTCCTTTCTCAGTACCTGAGCTCCAGTATGCGTGTGGTATTGAGGTTGGGATAAACTCTGCGTACGAAATTCAAGTCTCCGACGTAGAGGCTGCCATCAATGCCTGCTGCCAGGGCTACAGGTGCCAACAGCTTATTTCCATCAGCCAGGCCATTACAGCTCGGGCAAGAGATGCTTCGTCGACGCCCATTACCCATGATGCTTGTGATGATGGGTGGCTGCTGGGACACAAAGACGTTCTCACCGCTGCCCTTATGAAGGATGCCTGGTGTCAGATGAATAAAGAAACAATAACCATTTAAATGGAAAAAGAAAGTGCCATATTCAAAAGTCCATTTTTAGTAAAAGCTGTTTATCTGAGCCATTACAACCACATTTTCGGAGCATTACATTAAATTATTGATCAAAATGACAAGCTCTTCCACTGAAAGCAGCCAGGCATCACATCACATCAGACTTCCTGTGTCAGAGAGAGATGGCTCTCTCCTCGCCTCAAATCTCAGTCTCAGCTGGTCTGAGACTGGTCCAGAAAAGTTGTTTTAAGGTTTAATCTGTGAAAATTAAGGTTCTATTTTTAAGTGAGTATAATACTTATTACAGCTCACATAATTATCAAACCTTTATCAAAGTTCAAATATTTATCAAATAATAACCACATTTTTTTTTCAAGTACACTATATTACTTTGGTAAGATTTAATGTTTAAACGAAGCCTCTTATGCTCATCGAGGCTTCATTTATTTGATAAAAATACAGTAAATACAGTAATATTGTGGAATATTACAATTTAAAATAACTGTTTTCTATGTAAATATATATTAAAATGTGAACTTTTCTTGTGATGGCAAAGTTGAATTTTCAGCAGCCATCACTCCAGTCTTGGAAACCGTGATAGAAAGAAAGAATGGCATTTATTTGAAATCTTTCATAAACTCTCTCTCTATAGTAAGTGCATCATATACTATAACTATATCACTTGTCTAACACGTCACAATGTATGTCTTATTTCATCATGGGATCAAGTGAGCCAGGACTGCCACTCATGCCCCTCAAACACACACACACACACACACACAAAGGTATTCCTTTCATTATGGGGACATTCCATAGGCATAATAGTTTTTATACTGTACAAACTGTATTTTCTATCCCGTTACCCTAACCCTCCACCTGAACCTACCCTTCACAGGAAACTTTCTGCATTTTTAGATTTTCAAAACACTTCATTCTGTGTGATTTATAATCTTGTTTCCTCATGGGGACCTAAAAAATGTCCCCACAAGGTGAAAATTTACTGGTATTACTATACTTGTTGGGACATTTGGTCCCCATAACATAGTGAATACCAGTACACACACACACACAAAGACAAAAAACTGGTGCATTTGCCGCTGTACAAGAACATGAGGCACATACCACTGCGCAGGTTGAGTATATGGTGTTTGTCCAGAGACCATCCGCCCAGATTGGAAGGTTCCAGCTCATAGCCTTGAAGCATAGCCGTCCTCTTCTCCCACAGCACTAGACTAGGACATGATTCATATTCATACCCCACAGAGACTTGGGGACAAACACAGAGAGAGTGAGAGAGTGAGAGAGAGAGAGAGAAAGGGAAAAAAGAGAGTACACAAAATGTATCAAAACAGCATTTAATTAACTACATGACAGGCCAATATTAGAGATGATTAATTTACATACAATGCAAGCAGATTGGATGGGGAGTCTAGCTGGGAAACAGTGAGGAAGAATATAAATATTTATTTGAAAACCACATGCCAAATTAAAAGCCAGAACATTTAGAGAAACAATCAAAATTCAGCACTTAGAGATACACATAGGAGGCAACTGTTAGCTATAAATGACCCTGCAACAATCATCACAACATTTCTCTTTCCAGCTTTGTGGACTGCTGGGCAGAAGTAGGACATATAGGGTTCTGGGCAAGCCTTCACAAATCACCGCAGCTTGGGTGCTTTCACAACCACAAAGCACCTCGGTAAAGTGTGAACGTGATTTGTTCAGACACCCCGTGGCTGGACATGACTTCAGCTTTCACTTCTCCAACAGAATCTGTGATCTGTGCTGCTGCCACAGGGTCATTGCAAGATCCGTGTTTCCACAAAAAACTTTGCTTCTAGTTCTTGAAAAGTGGAGCACAACTCCATGAATCCATTAGCATAAATATATATGGAGATATACCGATGAGGCAGGTGAGAATTTATAGCGGTGTTGACGCGAGTGGGACAGTGGGTACCTCAAAATATAAATGAAAAAGATGTAGAGAGCTGGAAGGTAGACAGGCTGAGAAAGCAGCGGAAAGACAAAGAGAGATTAGTGGGTGTTATAAGGAGGTCACACTAGACTGAGTGCTGTTCTCTGCGTTTCCCTTGGCTCACTGCGGCTGCTCTCTGAACCTGTGTGTTTCTCTGACAGGGATGGTCAGGCTGAATGATCTTTGGGTCCTACGTTCACACGCATGAGCTCAAATCCTGTCTGATGTGTTAACTCTCACTATGTTCAGTCAGAGTGACCGATTACCCATGCCTGCTTAACTGGTGTGTGTCCTGGATGCTGAACCGTCATTAAACTCGGCCAGCGTCCCAAATGAACACCCTTCAAGCGCCAAACGTGGATAAATTTAAAATCTGACGGGTGAATTTCACAGTGTCACAAGCCAATCTGGAGGGTGACAGTTTTTTTAAAACATTTTTATAATGGATTAGTTGGATTTGTGTGTTGTGATGTGGAGAACATCTGTCAGTAACGTCACTTAAGGTAGTGAAAAGCATGTTTGTATGATAAGACGAATTTGAAAAATGGTGAAAGCACACAACCCAAGCTGTTCAAAGCATGAGAGCACTTTACATTAACCGTTTCAAAAGAGGCTTATAAGAGGAGAGTTTAATGTGGGCCGGGTACCATGTCAAGTGCTGACAGAGTGCTTGTGCAGTTTAATGTGCTTGAGAGATGTATTTAATGCATTTGCCAGCGCATAACTTATATTTTACTGTTATATTCCTTTTCTGTCAATGTTCTGAACTGAAAGTCATGCCTATTTCCATTGCGCCAAACTTTGTATTTACAGTAGTGATGGACCAAATTTAAGTTTTTAACTGAAACAACAAAACCAAAAATTAAAGTTTCAATTTAGCAGAAAACCAAAACTAGAAATAAAGTTTAATGAACAATTACTCCATATATTCACTAATCAACACTCAAAAACTGAGCTGTATATAACATTTAAACTGCACATAAGGCTAACTATCGAGCTACTGACACTGAATGGTTTTCCTGAGGTAAATGTAACATTACGTGACATTGCTTACAAGCTGTTTTATTGATGTCTTTCTATGTTTGAAACACTAATTGGAGATTAAATTAGACTTAATATTTCAGTAACTGTTTCTTTCAACAAACCTTCTGATCATTAATGTTTACTTTGTGTTATAGCTAGTAATAAAGAGGAAGAAAATCGGTTCACGTGCTGCTTGAACTGAGGAGGCTACAGTGATGTGTCACATTTAAGAGCTTCAAAATGACATTTGTTTGTTTACATTTCATTATCAAATTGGCAGAATTTCATACCAAAATGAACTAAGCAAAAAGCGGTTCAACTGAAAACAGCGTAGACTCAGGGTACGTTTACATGACAACGATGTACTAAAAATGAAAATGTTTTTCCTTTGCGTTTTTGAAAAGTTTCATATACAGATGACAACACTATCAAAACGATTCCCATTCACATGGATCCACAAAAACGAATAAAACGCTGTATTATGCATGCCAGGCCAGTAATTGATGATGTCACTTTGTAAAAAACACTACGTGTCTGCACACAAAACGCTGTTGTCATGTAAATGATCTTCGTTCATCAAAACAAAGATCGATTAAAAACTAGAAATCGATAGCCCTAGCATCCACACAGCTGATATTTTTACCCGTTGTAGATTATTCACATTGTGAGCACAAAATAGACACTGACAGAGTCAAAACGCGTCATCGCGAAGTGCTAGTAATTACTGAATATGAATGTTTTTCAGTAAGCATGTGCTCATAGACATCAACCAATAGATTTTTTGATAAAATATTAGCTTGGAGGTCAAAATAATTATATGTTTATAAGAACAGTAAATGTAATGGGATAATACCATTGGAGCATGTGTGCTAATAAATAAGCCACGCACCTAGTCACAATCAATCATGTGTGCTTACCCACTGCATCAGAGAGGCCGTAGACACGCTGACCGTATGCATCGGTCTTGTCCCAGATAAAGGTGTAGGCGAGGTTGGGTGAAGCGTGGAACCACTTCTGGAAGAGATGGCCCTCCACGGCAACCATCAGATGGACTTTGACCAGGCTGAGTGGCACCACGGCTTGAGTCATGGTGATCTTGAGCAAGGAGCGGTAACCTGAGGTCCGTGAACTCAGGTGACAGAGCTTCAGACTGGTGCCAGGAATCTCTAGCTGCTCATGCAGAACCTGGCAGACAGATACAGGAATGACTTTTATGTCATAGGAAAAGGGTATTTTCAAACAAGAAAAGGAAATGATTAGCAAGGTCAGAGGGTGGAAGAAAGACTGAGAGGAAGAAGAAATGCAAAAAAAGAGTATAATTAGAGTGAAATGGTTGATGAGGGATGACCTGTGAGTTTCGTCAGGTTAACAACCTGTCAACTAATTTAATGACCAGAGAGAGTGGTGAAGGAACATGAATAAAGTGAAAAAAGAGCAATATTTGGGATTTGGGTGAAGACTAATTGAAGAATCCCATCAGTACAAAACGCATTAATCTGCAAATTACAGTAATGAAGGTTTCAAGGAAGTGGGGCTCTCATCACACCTGTGTCTCTGGAATGATGGACCTCTCTCCTGGCCTGGAACTGAAGAAAGAGGAAAGGGGGGAGGCCACCACCACAGGATCAGGCCTCACAAAGCCGCTGAGGTCACAGCTCGGGATTGTGTTCTCTTCTGTCTTCAACATCAGAGTGTCCATGGCATAGAAAATGTTCCATGGGAGCCACACTGTGCGCTCTTGACCCAAAAATGGAGCCCGCTCGAATCGGAGGGTGAGAGAGGCTCCACCATTGGCAATGAGGTCAAATCTAATGACACAGAGCGAAAGGAAGTGGGAAAGGCAAACAGAGAGCAAAAAACCAAACAAAACCAAAAACAAATATGTACTTGTGTTATTCTCCGTTATTGATAGCACCATTACATTCTGAGTGCTTTTACCATTAAAAATGCCATCTCGCTGGGAGGGATAATTCATTGTTTTGATAGATTGCAGTCATTTCGATGAAAAGACTGAATTTACTCGGCACTAAATGAATCTAATAAAGATTTGTTCAGTTAGCATGTAGCTCTCTAAATCACTAGAAGCTTATGTAAATAAGTAAGTCACAAAATAAAGCTCGGTGGCAGAAATAATCAGTGTTTCAGAGGGGAAAGGGTTGTTTGTTGCTTGAATGATCGGCTTGGATGTGTAGGTACCAGGGTTGGGCAAAACTCAGAATTGAAGAATTGGCTTCCTTTCAGTTCATAAGTGTGAATTTGAATTGAAATGGCCACAAGACACCTGTCTGTCTGTCCATCCATCCATCCAATAAACCTTGAAATCTTAAGCATTTTAAAACATTTTTTCACAACATTTAAACAAGGCTGTCAAGCCAACATTCAAAGTTTGACTTTACAAACTGCTTTTCTAGATAAAAAATTGAGTTACATTCAAATTTAAATAGCATTTTGTCATTCAGTTTGCTTCCTCACTTCTCAGTTGAAGTACAATTTAAAAAGCAAGTCAATTCTTTGCGCACAACCCTGGTTGGGATGAGTACTACGGTAAACTTACGTTCCATCCTGGCGTGTGAGGGTGTAGCCGTACTGCGGGTACTTCGCAAACGACACATTAACTCCCACCAGTGGGGTTCCATCTGTTGTCACCACCTGCCCTCTGATCAGTGATGCCAGACTGGAGAACAGAGAACAAACAAGAAGACATCAGCTGCTCGATAACCAATAAATCCAAAGCGATATCATCAATCCAACAACTGCTGTCAAAAAAATCCCATAAATTTCCCGTTAGTCAACACATCTGTCAGTCTTTCCAAGAAATACAGTAGAAAGAGACAGGAAGATGTTGTAGCACCACTGACAACAATCAACACAGTTCCTCAAAAATAGCTCTGGGGTTACAAAATAACACAGAACTGACAATAACTATCCTAGCACTCAATTTTCTCTCAACAGATATAGCATAAGTTGTGTGCACTTCAGTGGATATTTCATTTTTCTTCTACCGTACAATGCAAGAGACATGACATTTACCAACCCAGCAGGTAGGAAGTTGTTGTGCGCAATAAAGCAAGTTACCTTGCGTTAAATGGATTGTCTGCAGGGATTATATGCGTGCTGTCCCGGCCCACTAGCATCTTGACACGGTCATAGAAGGAGCGGACTTTCTGCTCAGGGTGCTGGCCCTGCTGAATGACCTGTAAGGGATCCCTGGACCCTCTACAAAGCGGACTGTTCTGGCAGGGACTTTGGATACAGCAGTCTGGATCCATACAGTCAGTCAGACCATCTAGAAGAAAGGAAACAGCGGTGTGATGAGTAATGTCATATTATGATGGTGCACAATCAATCAGAGCTGCCTAGGGCTGCAAAAGATTTCTCTCTTCATCTGCTTCTCTGTCGAAAAAAAGGGAACATTCTTCATCTGTTAAACAAGAGGTGTTTCATCAAAGTGTTCTTGTACATTTTGAACACAACGATGTTGGATTTAAATTTCATCTCTGTTCCAGTATTCATTTACCAAAGAGATCGAAAAGTGCTTTCTTCTTTCCCTCACCTTTAGGCTTTGAATTAAATCAGTTACTACAGAACATCGGACTTGCTTTTTTAAATCCATCATTTCAGATAAAAGCCAACAGTCTAGCTCTAGTTATTTTCTGAGAGAAAGGTTAGCTTATTCCTATGAAATTTACACGAATTGTGAAAAAAGGGTATAGATACAAACAAAAAGTTGCCACATCGCTTTATAATTGCATATTAACCTCCAGAACCACAAACGACTGAATGTACTAAACAGTCACTCTCATCCCATTACAGCATGAAATACAATAAAACAAAAGATCTCTCACCTCCTTCATTGTCTTTGTTGTCTGCACATGAAGTCTCCATGGCGACATTGCAGCCGCTGCCTCTCCATCCAGTCTTGCATTCACAGTGCCAGCTGTTTTGACCCAGCAGACACTGTCCATTTCCATTACATCGGTTCGGACAGCCATCTGCAAGAGCCAGAAAGAGAAGGAAGATGGATTTAGAGAGGCCGAAATCCATCACGCCAGTCATCAGAGCACTATCAGTGATTGTGACCAAAAGTTTGAAAACAAGCTAGAAATAGTTTCCAGTGTCCAGTGAGTTATTAGTGTCCAGGTTATGTGGGTATACATTTTTGTACATTTTCAGACATCGATTTTGACAATCAACTTTTTGTTCAGTTGCTTATTAGCCCAACTTTTGAATTTGCACTGAAACAAAATTAGAAGATGAGAACAATTAAAAAAAACGACCATTGTTTGCACCTGTTTAATGCAATATTATACAAACAGCTGTGAGACAGCACACAAAGCATATTAACAAAAACTGCAGACATTATCCAGACAATCAAAGTGGACTGCCACAAATGAACACGAAATGCAAATTAGAATCATCCTTTGTTAATACGTATCTAGATTTTCAAACTTTTGGCTGTGACACTACAGGCAGACATGCATCAGTGCTCACACACAAACATATCTGCCTCCAATGCGCTCAATGTCCGTCTGAGGGGATGAAGTATATGAAAAGCATTACTATTCACACCTCAAATCAGTTCAAACTCTGAGAGCAATTAAATTATCTTCGGTAGTCTCCACTGATAGCCGCTGTTGGTAGCAAATTAATTTATCAGAACTCATCCATTCAGGAGGGGATATTTGTAAAGAGCACATACACTCTCCGACTGTTCATTTACAGTAGCTGATTTGATTTGTCTGGATAGAGAGCAATGCTCTCATGTAAGAATGTGGTTAGGACTGACCGAATCTACAGATCAGATTAGAATGCCTTTTTAGTACGAGGTACGAGCCTGTGTGTGTGTGAGAACCAAAGACTTTTGAATAAGAACATAGTGTGGGAGAATATAAAGGCATAGAATTATTCTTATTCTAAAGACATTTTCAAGACAGAGAAAAAAAGTGCTTTGATAAATATATCAAGTTTTTGGAGTAAAGTGTGGCGTGTGTGTGGGTGTTTAATGTATGCGGTTAGGGGATAAACAGCCTTCATAAAAGACAAAAGGCGGAAAACAATCTTGTCACAACAGTTTTGAGAAGAGCGTGGATTGATGTGAATGTTTTAAGGAAGCTCTCTCTGGTAGAGGCAGAGACTGAGATGAAAAAACACAAAGAGAAATGAAAAGGCTAAGCACTATTCTCCTTTAGCCACACCAGTCCATAATTAAGCACCCTAGAGACGTGGCCTGACATTTCCGAGTCATCAGGAGTTTCGTGTAAATAAAACATGCGTTCTAAAATTCTCAGCACTGCCGTGGGCATCATCTCTTACCTCGCCCGTAAAACGAAAACCACGCTGCGACCTCACACTGTGTCATCAGAAACCATTGCTGGTGCCCCAGAGTTCAATCTCTAACAGTTAACACTTCTGTTAGTGTGTCACAGCCTCCGCTTATGGTTACCCTGGAAACACAGCCTTTTGGACGGAGCCAGTTTCCTTCATCACAAAGCTATATAGCATTATTGGCAGCTGACCAAGCGCAGGTGACTCTTCAGACGATTTGTGATGAGTGAAATGAAATGGCCTCGACCAGAGGAGTGTGAAAACCCAGCATGCACTGGAACGCATTCATCCATTGTGACTCAAATCAAATGTTGCTTTAATTAATGTAATTCTCAATGTCTGGGGTCCTTGGGATGCCACATTAACAGGCTGCTATGCATCGACTGTCACTCAATATTGAGCTGAGAGGAAAGTCACTTAGCAACGATTGCCTTTTAAATGGAGCTGCCATTTTAAGCAGCCAAATACATATGAAACACCAGGACAGCAAAATCTATGGCGACCATTGATCTTCCTCATTGGGCAGCACTGAGCAGGGCCCCTCTTTCATGCCAAAGGCCAGTCGATTCTCAGAACCCTAACTAGAATAAAGTGGGATTTCACAAACTATTAAGCCACCTGGCTAAAGTAATGTGGGTTGACTCTATTGTAATCTACTTAAAAAGGAGCTGAGATTGCCTTGAGTTATGGGTCAGCGCACACGGTATGAGAGAGGTACGCAAAGGTGAGATGGGGAAAGAAGCATGCTGCATAGCAACAGTCAGTGGTTGATGGATGGAGAGATGGATAGAAAGAGACATATAGATTGGTGGAAAGGGAAAAAACTGCAAAAGAAAAGAAAGAAAGAAAGAAAGAAATAGAAAGAAAAAGGAGAAATAAATGTCTTAAAGGATGGAAGGGATATTACGGAGGAGAAAGAACGTGTGGAAGAGAAATCCAGTCCGTAAAACGAAAACCACGCTGCGACCTCACACTGTGTCATCAGAAACCATTGCTGGTGCCCCAGAGTTCAATCTCTAACAGTTAACACTTCTGTTAGTGTGTCACAGCCTCCGCTTATGGTTACCCTGGAAACACAGCCTTTTGGACGGAGCCAGTTTCCTTCATCACAAAGCTATATAGCATTATTGGCAGCTGACCAAGCGCAGGTGACTCTTCAGATGATTTGTGATGAGTGAAATGAAATGGCCTCGACCAGAGGAGTGTGAAAACCCAGCATGCACTGGAACGCATTCATCCATTGTGACTCAAATTAAATGTTGCTTTAATTAATGAGAAAAAGGAGAAATAAATGTCTTAAAGGATGGAAGGGATATTACGGAGGAGAAAGAACGTGTGGAAGAGAAATCCAGTCCTCCACCTAACTATCCCACCCACTTTAAAGGTCATAAAATAAAGGTTAGATTCATAAATCCTCCAAATTCACCTTAGGAAGAGACAGATAAAGTCCCACAGGGAGTGAGCACCTACTGCATAAAACGCCCTATCTGGATTTTCCTCGCCTATAGTGTTCCATGTATTACTACAAAGTCAAATAACATCCTAAACTTCAGCATGGGAATAGTAGAAAATTTTCACTCAAATGGTTTCTGAACTTCAGCAGAGATAGGGTAATGTCCTGTGCACGCTGAACAAGTTCTCACAGAGTCCTAAAGTGTTTGCAAAACCTGTTTGGAAACATTAATTTTAACAGTTAAAAATGTTTCTGCAATTTCTGTTTGGTTTGACAAATTTAGCAGAAATGTGCATTGCAGCGTTAACAACTGTCATTCCTTAAAAGGATATCCAGAGGTACAGGTAAAGTACAGGTAAAGGTAATGCTTCTTTACCTAGGGTGGGCGTGGTTTCCACCCATGAGCCATGTGCAACTCGCTTCCACTTAGTATACCCTAGCATACAGAGTTCATGCCTCCAGCGGTCATTCATCTGCAATCATTTCGGCCAATTAGAGATGTGAATATAAACTATATATACTATTGTCACTAGCTCTTGTGCCAGACTTGCTCCTGTCCAATGATGCATGCACACTCAGGTGATCACTGTGGGCCCTGTGGTTAAACTCCTTGTTATCCTGCTCTCCCTGCAAACACACCGCACTCCCCTTCTCAGAAAAGCACACACACTCCTGCCCCTCCATTAGTATTCATCCTATGAGTCGGAACTCAGGCAGGCACTGAGACAAAGTCATTACCATGCCTCCTGTGGTCCTGCACCCTGTGTGCTGAAATATGCACAGTTAAAACGTTGCTCACTGCTCCTGACCAACTCTGCACCGACAGCTCATGAAATTTCACATTTATCTTAGGATCCACTCTCTCCCGATCCCTTTACTCGCAGTAGTGATCTATATCCCTCAGGTAGAGCAAAATCTACTTGATCTTTGTCTCCACCCCGCAGTGTCCTCTGTAATTTAGCTCTTTTGTCTGAAGCAGACTTGATGGAAGTGTAGGACGACTTGCCTCCTGCGTCGCTGTTCTGTGCAAACATAAAGGCAGACTCAAACAGACTGCTAGGAGCTGGTGTGTCCTGGTGTGTGCTGCTGTGCCTCTAGTTGAAACTGCAGTCTACTTAAATGCAAGCATTCCCATTATGCTTAGAGTCATGTAGTTTACCCAGCTCTGCTCCTTTAAAAGTTGGAGGGAATGGGGGTGGTGTACTGTAGTGGTTCCAGCTCAAGTCTATTAACTCGAAGTTTGTCGGTTCCAACTGCCTCAAGAAGCCATCACTATTGTACTCTTGAGCAAGGCTCTTAACCTCATGTTGCTCCAGAGAGACTGGTCCTTTAATACATTTTATGGCATCATTGCTTCAAAGATGCAGAAATAAATCCTACCTATCAAAAGAAAGACTTTTAGGTTACTGTAAGACTCATAAACAAACACTCAAGTATGCAAACGCATTTGCTCAGCCAATGCATTGCAAAAGTGTGGTGCTGTTGTGCATAGTTAAGGTTCCTGCATTACAGCGGTGGTAACAAAGCGTATTACTCAGGAGGACACGACAGAATTAACTTGAAATGTCATTAAACCAAGTGTGTTCTTTTCAGTTAGCTAGTTAAAAACACGTTATAAGATCTAACTGGCTCTGCAAGATTCTTTTCAAACTGTTGCTCCGTCTTGATTGGCAGACCTCACAGACCTGTAAGACTGGCTGGTTGTGACAACATGGCAATCACTTGGCTCATGAATCTTCGTGTCATGCTGACATTGCAAGATTACCATCCAATTACCAAGTTAACATTAATGAGCCAAGCCATTGCCAAGTAGGATTCATAAAGTCCTAAGTACAGTAGACACACTGAGCTGTACCATGATGATTTGGGCCAGCTAGGGGGAGTTGTGCAGGTAAATCTCACTCC
Organism: Sinocyclocheilus rhinocerous; assembly: GCF_001515625.1. Classification (NCBI taxonomy): domain Eukaryota; kingdom Metazoa; phylum Chordata; class Actinopteri; order Cypriniformes; family Cyprinidae; genus Sinocyclocheilus; species Sinocyclocheilus rhinocerous. The sequence goes on along the minus strand of NW_015639782.1, from coordinate 916,309 downwards.
CCTTGCCCTCAAGAGGCACTAGCAGCTGACACTAGAGATTTCAGTCTTCAGCATCCTTGTTAGTGTGCCTGCCTCCCAATGCTGGCTGCTCCCGGTTTGAGCCCTGCTCAGATTTGGTCGAGCAGAACCGGTTGCATTGGCATTGAGATTTATTATTATATGTCATGAATTGCGCTTTGACTCAATCATCAACTTGAGCAAAACATTTATCCCCAGCTTACTGGGGATAAGTCATGGTAGACATTTAAAGGGGTCATATGATGCCCATTTTCCACAAGTTGATATGATTCTTTAGGGTCTTAATGAAAAGTCTGGTACATAGTTTGGTTAAAATTTCTCAATGGTAGTGTAAAAACACTTTTTTTTACCCTGTCAAAAACAGCTCTTTTCAGATCAAGCCGTTTTTGTAGCATTTCCCTTTAAATGTTAATGAGCTCTGCTGACTCACATAGACAGGCATCTGAGATCAGCTCGATTTGAGAAAGGTAAAGATTTAACAAGATAAAAAAAAAAAACACCGGGTGGATTTTTATCATTATAGGGTGGTTGTGTACACACACTGCCAACACACATTTCAGTTCAAACAACTTGTAAAAGTGCATGTAGCACCCTATGACCCCTTTAAGATGTCTGCTTACTGACTACTAACATGGACAATCTAATGCAGGGGTGTCAAACTCAATTCCTGGAGGGCCGGAGCCCTGCAGAGTTTTGTTCCAACCCTGCTCCAACACACATACCATGTGTTCAAATAAGGACTTGATTGGTTGGATCAGGTGTGTTTAATTAGGGTTGAATCTAATCTCTGCAGGGCTCTGGCCCTCCAGGAATTGAGTTTGACACCTCTGCTCTAATGTATAGTATTACCCCACATTCTGAATAATTGAAATGTCATAAGTGGCTCAAGACAGATTGGAGACTTTCGTTGCTCAGTTAATGCTGTTGGAGAGGGACATTTAAAAAGCAACAAGGTGCAAAACAGATGATTACAGCTATACTATTATCATCTGACAACAAGAATAAAAACACACACGCTGAAGAACACAGACTAGTACTATGAACCTACTCGACACGACATTCTACTCCACCACGGCTACTCTACAAAAAAAAGCACACAGTCGTTATGCAGCCAAGCTATCAGAGGTGGGGGGGTTGCTCACGACCAGACTAAAGTGCAGCTAGCACTAGTCACAGTACGACGAGGTACAATACCTTCAATACTCCCATCCCAAAAGTCTGCATCAGAGAGGACATTCGGAGGGAACAAAAATGTGTCATAACAAGAAGACAAATGAATACATGTGTTGCATTTGAATCAGTTAAAAACAGAGGAATTCTGAGAAATAAAAATGGAAACTGAAGATGGAAGCCATTTACAAGGCTTTTTTAGCCTACAGAAAGAGTTTGATGACAATAAGCAGACAGACTTCCTGTTGTGGCGTACAATGGGGAGAAGGATTAAAGGCAAAGCACTTTCAGTCTTTGTCGCTCATGTCATCTTTGGAGTGACAGACAAACATGCACACACACATCCACAGATGATAAGAGAAAGGAAAACTCTGACTTTTGAGTCTATTTTTGAGAGAAAGAAAGGTGTGACTTATCAAGGTGAAGACGCCTGTACCTTTCATCAGTCGCTGCTACTCCGCAAGGACTGTTCATTACCCAGCAGCCCACACATCTGCCTCTGCTGTGTGAGGCATGATCAAACTCAACTAAGTCTGTTCTCAGTCCAACACCAGACAGAGAAACAGTCTACTACTGCGTGCGACAATGAAAAAGTATTTAGGAGCTCCAGTGCGACTGCCCCGATCAGCATATTTGTGTTTGACCTCAGGGGAGCTTCAAAGTTTTCTACTCACAATGTGATTTTACAGCATTGAGTAATGTATCACAGACATATTTGTTGATTCCTTAAACCACTCACCTCATTATAACAAGCAAAGTGTAGACACAATGTAAATCAGTGTAGAGAGCTTTGTTGACTATAAAGGAACTTTGTGAGATCGCGATGAACTAAGGTGAGTGGCAGCTTTTAATGATTATTAAAGGAGTTTGCAAATATGATATTAATTTACTACAACAGTTCAATAAACAAGAAGTTAATATTTAAGTGACTTACATGAACTGACTAAAACGCCTGATTTTGCTCTATTTCGTCAACAAAAATAGTTTCAAACAAAGTCATAGCTGAGCCGCTGCACATCTCCAAACAAATACAGTGGTGTTTCATTTATGAATGAACGTGCATTTTTAAACAAATCTAGTGAGTCAATGATTCAATTACCCATTCATAAAGACAGTCACTTGCTTCATTCCTGAATGAATCAGCCGTTCGAACGAATCAATTGAATCAATGATTCAGTGATAAAATCAGTGACTTGCCGTCACCTACTGGCAGTTTTAGTTTCATTTTTAAAATATAATTTCAGTTATTTAAATCATTTAATATTTCTATATTCCAAATTTTATATTTAAAACATTTATCTCAACATGAATTTAATTGCACTCATCCCACCTCTGAGCCTCATTAAACGTCTGTAAATATACCTACAAGCCACTTTTGTGTTCTTCTGTGCCACCTCTGTAGTGCAAATGAATTTTGTTGATGTTGATTTCATTTAATTTGTAACTTTTCTTATTCTACTTGTTCTTATTCTATTGTTTTAATTAGAAATTTTGAAAAATCTTATACATTTTTGAAATTGACAATGATTTGGGTCAAATGATGCATTTGATTTGTACTTGAAGTCATGCAATGGCTGTCACTTGAATGTTTCTTTCATTTTCACAAGAATGTAGGGAAGGGGTGTTCAATCCTGCTCTGGAAGGGTCATCTTCCTATGGAGTTTAGCTCCAACACATCTGCCTGGAAGGCTTAGAATTAAACTCTGCTGGAAGGTGGCCGTAGGGTATCCCATTTTTTAATTTTTAGCATTTAGATGGGTGCTCATGAGGGCCCTCTTTGTTGCCGCTACAGCATTTATTGATGCACTCTTTTGTGGACTCTACAGCAGACTACAATCCCTCTGGATTTATATTACCAAACTGTGGACAGCATTTTGGGCAGCATTTGGGAAAAGGCCTTAATATTACTGGTTTTAGAGTCTTGTACTGTATATCCCATCCTGATGGATCAGTCAAGAGAAAAATCACTAGAACCACCAGTATAAACTTCTCCTGGAGTTCTCCTAAATCCCTGAGCTGCATGCATGTAGGTCATGTTCTTGGATCAACATCCTTTGCTGGTCCTTAAGAAGCCATTGCCCAAACCAGGGGTGTAGAGTTTGTCCTGTAGAGTTTACCTCCAATCCCAATTAAATACACCTGAACCAGCTAATCAAGGTCTTAATAGGCATACTAGAAACTTTCAGGCAGCAGTGTTGAGGTAAGTTGGAGCCGAATTCTGCAGGACAGTGGCCCTCCAGGACTGAGTTTGGACACCCCTGGCCCAAACCATAATTTAGGTCCAAAATAAGAGAGCAATAATAATAACACTGTTCTAGACCTAAACCCAGCTGTAACCCTTTCCCTAAAATCTGACTGGTTAATAATATTGTTGCCCCAGGACCAACATGGATGATCCAAAAACAGGTCCCTCTCATGTTAAGCTTCAAGCACAGAAAAAAGGAGGGACTCTATATAATGTTCATGAAAGCAATAGAGGCAGTGTAGATACAGTGCTGTGGCATCTGTTGCAATGGTGAGTATAGGGAGCAGGAAAATGTCTGTGCCTGGGTCAGGGGTGGGTGCATGCCTACCGATGGTGCAATGTTCTCCGTTCCAGCCCTGTTCACACTCGCACTTCCCATCTTTACAGGTGCCGTGCTTCACACAGAGTGGGTTACACACACGCTGGTCACACGCTGCACCCGTCCAGCCCTCCTCGCAACGGCACGAGCCACCCATGCATACGCCATGTGTCCCGCAGTCAACTGAGCAAACCTCTGATGAGAAAAGGATACAGCAGTAAAATCACTATTTACATATCATACATTAGAAATCAGGTATAATTAAATTAAACATTTGTATTACTGAGATCCAATCAAACATGCAGACTGACCGACAGAACAATCAGGGCCCATCCAATTGGGGTCACAGCTACAGACGCCTGTGTCTGGAATAAAAGCACCATGACCGTGGCACTGATCTGGGCATTGTGCTCTGGGCAGCTCACAGCTTGGTCCACCCCAGCCTGGTTTACAGTGGCACTCCCCATTTACACAAATGCCATTATTTGAGCAGGTTGGATCCAGGCAGTCAACTGTGTACAAAAGGTGAGAGTCATGACTGAGGCTTCATCAGTCAGAAAGATAAAAAACCCAATGATACTGCTTTATAAACTGCTTTATAAACTCAGTTTTCTTTCCTGTGTTGACATAATATTTATTGAAAATGGAAGTTGGGGTGGGACATATTGAAGGACTTGCCCGTTTCAAACAAAAACAATAGAAGAATCGCGGAGCTCAGCGTCCTGGCTGCCATTTGCGGCGCCATCGTATACAGGAATCGTTTAAAGGTCAACGGTGCATCCGAAATCGCATACTGTCTGAGAACATACAGTACTGAGTCAGGGTACTACATTTGAATTTGAACTTACTTTGAGACCATTAAAAAGTATGTTCTATATACTATAAATATGGTAGCATGAATGAAATTCAGATGTACTACATCCGCCATGTTGTTACTGTCACGTGACTTACAAGTTCACTGCCATTCATAAATCCTCTCCCGTGGCCTCATGGGATAGTAAAGTGTCCATCAACTGCGCAATTCACAATCCAGGCAGTAGTAGATTACTGTTTTTTGAATAGTATGAATTTGGAAATACTACTCTTTTGGCATACTGTTTTTCACATACTATAGTAGGGAAGTATTTGATTTCGGATGCAGTCATGCACAGTCATGATCATGAATTTTCGACTTGCTATTTCTAATCAAAAGTGGTATCAGCAGGACGGACATTGTTTATTCTATGCAGCATTTGATTGGACAAAATTAGTGAGTGCAAGATGGGTCATAGGAGAAGGAAAGACATTACACATAGGGAAGTATTTGATTTCGGATGCAGTCATGCACAGTCATGATCATGAATTTTCGACTTGCTATTTCTAATCAAAAGTGGTATCAGCAGGACGGACATTGTTTATTCTATGCAGCATTTGATTGGACAAAATTAGTGAGTGCAAGATGGGTCATAGGAGAAGGAAAGACTGTACATTGTAAATTAATTTGTGTGCTAAAAATTTAATTTAGAATTTTAGGGTTACACTACTACACTAGCCTAAAAGCTAGTAAATGTGATGTAAAAGCCACAAACTACAACTTTAATAATCAATGTCCTGTTTTCCCATTTATTTACATATTTAATTAATTATTAGACCAGTTACCAAATTACTATTAGCCTCACTGTATATCTTTAGATATTGAGAACATTCAAAGTACAAAGGGATGTATAATCACACATAACTGGGCTTTCTGGGATTTTGAAGAAAGCATGCACAAGCACATACTACGTCTTTCATCTAAGCATGAAAAATCAATATCCCACACCTTAAGTGTGAGAATGGCAGTTTCCTTTCTAGAGCCTTTCACACTCACCTCTCAAACCCTCCCTTTCTCAGCATCTCCGTCTGTCTTTCTTACTCTCCCTTCCTCTCTCTTTTTGACTTTGACCCTGTCTCTCACATGTTCCATCCGGAGTGCCTCAAAAAATTGATATTGACTGCTGAGCGAAAGAAGAGATCTGGCCATGAAAAGTGTGAGAAAGCCATTTGACAAATTACCCGGCCCTGAGGTGCCCTGCGTGACACCCCTGTCTCAGCCCCCCTCGGCTGACAGAAGTGCTGCTCCTTTCCTCTCACGCACATAAAGCCATTCATGCCAAATGTTTATGCTGCAGAAACTGCACATCATGGATATCGATTTCTGTGTCACCGGCACTTCAGGTAAATTGTTTGAGTGACTCTGCTGTGATGAATATCTAATTTGAGAAATCTTAGAATGGCCGGGGAAAAAAAATGTGCTGACCTTGTGATCTGCAACACCTCAAGTTCCTCATGCCCCACTAAAACACACACACACTCTCTCTCTTTTTATACACATACATTTGTTGCTTATTTCTTATCGAGTTAATGATATTTCCTATAATCTAAACCTAGCCGTGACACAAACCTTTTTGCATTTTTAGATGTTCATTTAGACATTAATATCCTCATTGGAAATATCATGGTCCTGTTATTTATATACATTTGCACCTCAAAATGCAAAACCTGACTGACATACACATCTAAAGAAATTGTTAATTTTGTCATTATTCATGGTGCCTCATGACCTCTTGTGGGTTATATGCTTTCATTTTATTGAAAAGAAATACATATTTCTTAAATATTTCCTTTTGTGTTACATGAACACAAAAAAATATGTGTGTATTTGTAACCAATGACAGAATTTTCATTTTTAGGTGAATAATTCATTTAAAAATCTTCAATCCCCCTCTAAACACTTTAATTTGGGACTTGATGCCAGACTGTTGATAAAGAATTAGGGATTTAGAGAATGAGAATTAGAAAGCATTAATATGCAAGGCTTCTGTTGTTCTGTTTGTTTGTTTAGCTGCCATCACTGTCTCTCTGTAATGAGCAGCAAAGACTTTCTGAAACTCTGTTTTCCATCAACCTATTTCTATGTTTGTTAGCTGTTTTCATCCCAGCCTCTCCCTTTGTCCTCTTATACAGTACCTCAGCTTTTTTCTTCTGTCTCTACCTTTTTCTTTCTCTTCACTTTCCATTTTTAGACTCATGGGACTTCTCGTTTTCCTCTCTCTCTTATTGTCACTCACTGTCTTACCCAAAAGCCACTGAACTTTACAGAACACACACACACACACACACACACACACACACACACACACACACACACGCACAAAGAATCAAGACCGAAATGATTGTTCTCACCACCCAGATCAATATATTTTCCAGCTTTTACTCATCTCTGTGAGGTATTTTTTGTGGGAGCCCATTAAGACCTACCAGTGAATCTGGGGAAACAGCCAAAGATGACTGTTTGAATATTTGAAAATGTGTGTTTCCCTTTTCAAGTAGCCACATGGACAGAATACAGCTATTACAGCCATAGAGGGTATTATTAAGCCATTGAGAAAGAAACAACATCTATACAAAGCTACATTATCACGCACACACACACACATGCACACACACATACACATAGGCTTACCCTCAGCGCAATTCTCTCCTTTGTAGCCCAGAGAACAAACACATGTGCCCTCTGTGCACGCGCCATGACTGCCACACTGGGGGTCGATGCACTGGCTGATGGGAACATCGCATTCCGGACCCTTCCATCCACTATAGCAGATACACGATCCCTTGTCATACTGACCGTTTCCACTGCATAGGACTGGACACGCCGCTTGGGAAGAAACAGAAAGAGAACAGGGAATGATTTGATATGAGTGACATCTGATGCTTTCTTAATGATTTATTTTGCAATGTTTTGTCTCTAAAGAGATTTTCAGTATGTTTACAAAGAATCTGTGTAAGTTTACGAAGAGATTGAGAAAAAAGCTGGCAGTTGTGGTCATAGATGTGTCTCTGAATGGTGTGATACAGGGAAAGAGCACACATCTGACAACAATGTGTTCAGAAAAGGCTCACACTGAGAACATATGATGTAAAAAAAATAAATAACCAAAACTTAAGCTTTAGGCACCAAACTTACTTTCAACTACAATCAGTTTGGTAGAATATTATCTTATTCTGACTTTTGTTTGATTGCAAAATTAAATTATAGTTGTAAGATTTATAAATTTAGCAGCTGCTTTTATCCATATACAGTGGGTACGGAAAGTATTCAGACCCCCTTAAATTTTTCACTCTTTGTTATATTGCAGCCATTTGCTAAAATCATTTAAGTTAATTTTTGTTCCTCATTAATGTACACACAGCACCCCATATTGACAGAAAAACACAGAATTGTTGACATTTTTGCAGATTTATTAAAAAAGAAAAACTGAAATATCACATGGTCCTAAGTATTCAGACCCTTTCACACACACGCACACACACACACACACACACACACACACACACACACACACGCAGAGGGTCAGCAGTAGCAGAGGGAGTGGACAGCTGTGATAGGTTGGAGAAAACTGTAATAAAAGAAAATGTAATTTAACATTGCAGTAACAAAACTATTAATCATGAGCTTCCCAGGTGAACAATGGGAGATATTGGGCTGTAGGAACCACCATTCGTCATCCTTATGCCTTGGAAAGAGAGAGAGAGAGAGAGAGAGACCTCCACTAACACATAGATCTTAGTTTCTTGATGAGTCATAGAACTACAGTAAAGCACCTTCTCAATAGGAAAGTATGCAAACTGTGCAAATGAATTTTTTTGGGGGCTATTGAGGACACACACACACTTACCCAGCTATCTAAATGGGGACTTCCCATTGACATCTGTCGTTCTCAGCTAATTATAACTACTACAGACTATCTCTTACCTCTTAAACTTTTGTCAGTTTCGGAGTTGAATAAAGATGTTATTTAGTCTATTTATGAACCATTTATCCTTCTGATGATGGTCCATAAATTAAGTTGGGAATTATTTAACCAAATTGGTCCCAAAACGTATACCGGTAGTTAGGTCAGAAACACACACCCATATACACACTCATCTAGAGGGTGTCTGGACTCTTGGGCTAAACCCAAGGCTGTTGAGTGTCTACAGGCATTGGGACCGCTGAGATTAACACACATCTTTGATGTGTTCAGTTTTTTAAATCCCACTGCTGGTGCCATTCTGGCAACAATTTAGTGCTGTTCCCCTTTGCATGTGTTTTTGCATGCTTTTCTTTTCTTTATGTCTGTCTAGACCTTAGTATGCATGCTTTATGTTGCTTTTTTTTTTTTTGCATTTTACTGACAGGCAAAGTACAGAGATAACAATAAATGACGGTGAGAAGATTGATGGGGATGAGAAAAGGACAGAGAACCTCAGTCTCCAGCATAAGCACTATAGCTCAGTATGTCTCTAATGCTAAGGCTAATCCACCGTTTCCAAGCACAGTTTACCCAAAAATGAAAATGATGTCATTATTTACTCATCCTCATGTTATTGTAAATTTGAATGACTTTCTTTTGTGGAATAATGGTGACTTGTTGCAGTTGATCTCAGTCATTCCTTTCAAGGTCTGAGCTGTCAAGTTCCAAAATGACTTCATAAGAGTGCTCCATTGCAGTTTTTCTAAAGAAGAATGTCACACAGGTTTGGAACGACATGAGGTGGATAAAAGATGACAAAATGATAATTTTTGGGTGAACTACACTTTTAAATACGAATTCAATGGATCATTCTCCATTTCTCTAGTATGAGTGACAGGGAAGTAAAAATTGTTCTCACTTCTCTCTCTCTGTCGCTATTTTTTCCTCAAGCTCTCTCTCTTGCTGTACGACAGAGTTCGGGGTGTAATTGGAGTGTCTCTTACCTTTCGAGCAGTCCATGCCATGGAACCCCGGGAAACAGTGACATACTCCTGACACACACTCTCCGTTACCATGACAGTTGCGGGGACACTCTTGCACAGAGTCTGTGAAAAGAATGAAACCTTTCTAAAAAAGGCCACTTTGATGGTAATGACAGCTGTAACCACCACATCCAGCTCTCATCTTGTCTTCTCTTCTACTGCTTCCTCCCTCCCTCTCCCTCTCTCTCTCTCAGTTGAGTTTTCTGTCCCTCTTTCACTCTATTTCTGAGTGGCGGTCTCTGGTCATTATTGATACAACCCATTCAAACAGCGTCTCACACCATTTCATTAGCCATGAGTAATATCACGGCAATGAAAGTAGGCCATATCACAGTAGATTAGTGCAAGGTTAATTGGTGAGACACCACTTATTCGTAGAATTCATGCATGTGAATATTCATAGAACAGAGCCACGAGGTGCTTATCTCATTTCAAGTGGATAATAATATATATGAAATGGTATAACAGTAATAGATTGACATTATTTAATGATTTCCTTTTTACTAGACGGCAAGGAAGCATTTATCTGTAATTCTATAGAGACTAAAACCTATAAATCCAATTGTCCAAAATATTAATGTTTCAAAATTAACTGGTCTTTTATTAGACCTAATTTATGAAATACAAGTTTGAAATACAAATTTCTGTGTAAATTGTTCGTAAAAGCATGTGCAATTCAATGTCACAATGCAAGGACGTTGCATTTTATGCTCTTATTTTTTATTTTTATTTATTTATGCTTAATTTTTTAAACAAACTACCCTTCAAAAGTTTGGGTTTGGTATGATTAGTATGAAGAAGTCTCTTATGCTTACCAATGCTGCATTTATTTGATTAAAACTACAGTAAAAAAGTAATATTTTGAAATATTATTACAATGCAAAATTACAGTGTTCTATTTTAATATATTTTAATGTAATTTATTCCTGTGATGGCAAAGTTGAATTTTCAGCAGCCATTACACCAGTCTTCAGGGTCACATGATATTTCAGAAATCATTCTAATATGCTGATTTGGTGCTGATGAAATTTGTATTATAATTATCAATGTTGATCAGATTTGTTGCTTAATATTTTTGGCTTTATATTTTGTTGTAAAACACTTTTTATATAAAAATATATATATTTACATGCTTGCTTATCACAACAAATTTATTGCATTTTCTCATTTCAAATAAAAATGTCACAGTTGGGTGATATAGTGAGTGTTTGAAGTAAATGTATAATGGAGAGTTTAACCAGTGTTAGAGTAACTGACCCAGAACAGCTGTGCTAAAGGAGACCGATTCCTTCTCCTTGCCGTCGTTGTAGAAAGCTAGGTGCCATGTGCCGGGGTCCAGATACTGTACAAACACGGCCTCGTTCAGAACCACCGTCTGAATACTGCGTCTCTCACGGGGCGACTCCACTACGCTCCATTTCTCCTTTCCATCCAAACGCTCCATATAGTCATACTGCAGAGGGAGAAACGCAGAAACAAGGGAAACGAGAGGGGACGTTTTTATTTTTTCGTGATCTCTAGTGGTTTGACAGCATTCATACATATCAAACAGTGAGATACTTTGAAGTTGAGCTGTAGGAATGATTTTATCTAACACCTGGTGACTTCTAAAATGTATTTGCAGTGACTGATTGATCCGTTGTTGGGATGAAAGAGGGGTTTTTATCCATAAAAAAGACTTCACAGAGTGGCCTCTGTAAATAGAAAGGGTGTGCGCACCTGTGCATGGGACGGCGGCAGCCCTTTGCGAATGTAAACCCCGAAGAGTGCATCCTTGCCCAAGGAGATGTTGAACTTGAGGAACTGAGGCTGGCTGAGGTGCATCAGGGATCTCCAGAACACCCCGGGCGGCACCTCCTGGGTCACGCGCCTGCCCACCTCTAGGCTGCCCATATCTATGCTGCTGTTACGAGCAGCCCATGGCCCTGAGACAGAGAGGAAAGCATAAAAAAATAATCAATCTCTCACCTCGGCTGTGTTGCAACTGCCCCATGTTTATAGATTCAGAGGTAGCTGCTTTGAAATCAGAAAACAAAAGGAAACAGCACAAATGTGTTTTCTCTCTGGGAGACACTTATCTGATGGAAGCTGAAAAACACAAATGCTACTTCCTGAAGTCTTTTTACCCATAACCTCACTGTACCCACCCAGAGCAAAGAAAGCCGAGAGTGTATCACGATAAACAGCAGAGAGCCAGAGAGAGACAGGGAATAGGGGCTTCTTTGTTGAATATCTGAGCCTGGTTTTTCAAATGCAGCTTGCAGAAGAACTGAGGAATAACATATACAGATGAAAAGTTAATGGCTGCTTCTACGAAGCTGAGCTTTATTGGAATTGTCACATGATATAAGTCTTAAAGTGTGATCTATGATTCTGACTGAGATTTGGTTTTCAGACCTACACTCTTAATGTCGACATGAAACAGTGTTCATAAAGCATTTTACTTAAATTTTTTTTTTCACTTTCATATTTCCAATAATTTGGGGTCAAGATTTTTAGTAAAATGTTTTTGACAGAAGTCTCTCATTGCTGCTTTATTTGATCAAAAACATAGTAAAAACAGCAATATAGTGAAATATTATTATAATTTAAAATAACTCTTTTCAATTTTAATACATTTTAAAAGGTAATTTAATCCTGTGATGCAAAGCTGAATTTTCAGCATCATTACTCCTGGCTTCAGTGATCCTATAGAAATCATTTAAATATGCTGATGCTGATTTGCTTCTCAAGAACATTTCTTATTATTATCAATGTTGAAAACAGTTGTGCTGATTAATATTTTTTATGAAAACCTTGATAGCAGGATTATTTGATGAATAGAAAGTTCAAAATAGCAGCATTCATTTAATTAGTTTTCATTGTTCTTGTTGTTGTAACATTATAAATGTCTTTACTTTCATTTTAGATCAACTTAATGTGTGTTTGCTTCTTACTGACCCCAGACTTTTTAATTTTTTTTATATATATTCTACAACATAAGTGGCTCCTTATAGGTTATTTGTTCCTTTAGGGTGCTGCGAGGAACCTATTTTTAAAAGTGAAATTGGAACCTGTTGATTTTTCACTTATCCTCTACCTCACTTCCTCCTCCCCCTCTTTTTTCCTGTCTCTGGTGTTTGTGGACTCTCAGGCTGACGGAGAGACCTCTTCTATAAGTGAGAGTTTGTGTATTCTCCACCCTCAGGCTTTGGCTCATACGGCATGTCAACACCACCATCCTGCTTACCAACATAATCACACAAGCTGTTATCCACTTTTCATTTAATGGAAAATCCATGGTTGCTCTCTCCCTCTCTGTCTTTCTCTCTCTATATTTTATTTTATCTCTATCTCTTGCTCGTAGCTAGCGGCAATGGCCGCGTGTAAATGGAGGTTGCGTGCAACAGATTCCCTCTGTCCCTACGGTTGTGATGTTCTCACACACACACACACACACGAAAACAGCTCCCCTGTAATCAGGTCAGATCTACACTGGAGACCGCAGCCCTGTCAGAGAAAACCTGTGAAAAATGGTGAGGAAATAAAGAACAATGAAAACACAATCAGGACGGAGCAGCCGCAACAGGAGATGAAATAGCCCCCCTCATTAATACAGAACAGCACGGACAGAGGAGAAATGGAACTAAACTAAAGAAAGAAAAATAGAGAGCTGAGGAGGCCAGACGAGACTTTCCTTAGGGAAGGAACGATCAGTCTGTGGCTGTGGCTGAAGCAATAGTCCAGCATTATTTCACAACAAAACACAATAGCTCCGTACCAAAACATAGTGAACCACCTTGCTGACTACATAGACAGCTACCTTCTAAGATAACATTATATATTACTAAGGCAACAAAACACTTGGGCAGAATGTCATAAGTTATTTATTTGGAACAACCTACATAGGCAGTGTCATACAAAACATAAAATACAAATAAATATAAATATGCATAGCATCCTAAAATTTGTAAAAAAAAAAAAAAAAGCTAATTTAATTTATTCAGCATTTATCATTTATTTATTAATTTAGCTATATTCATTATTTTAGCTATATTAACTGTTAATTTATCTATATTTCTAGTATTTAATAAGATATATTTATAATACAAATTTATTTAGCAAAATTTGATGTTTTAGTAGGCAGCAAAATTAAGTTCTTAGAAATACATAAAATAACATGCAAACAATTAAATATATAATGTGCTTATATATACCACAACAGTTAATGTTAATTAAATAAATAATTATTTTATTTAGGACAACGGATTAAAAGTGACAGTAAAGATATTTATAATGTTACAAAAGTTCTTTATATTTCATATAAATTCTGTTCTTTTGAACTTTCTGTTCGTCAAGCAATCCTGGAAAAAAGAAAAGAAAAGAAAAGTGGTTTCTACATTATGCAGCCAGGGGCGCCGCTATGGTTTCTGGGCCCCCTCTGTAAAAATCGTGTTCCAGGCCCCCTCTCCGTTGTCAGGCCCTTGGAATCGTCCTAACCTTCCCCCCTGTTATTGCGCCCCTGTACGCAGCACAACTATTTTCAAAATTTGTAATAATAAGAAATGTTTCTCGAGCACCAAATCAGAATATTAGAATGATTTCTGAAGGATCATGTGACACTGAAGAATGGAGTAATGATGCTGAAAATTTTGCTTTGCCTCACAAGAATAAATTACATTTTAAAATATATTAAAATAAAAACATTTTTAAAACGTAAAACTATTTTACAATATTACTATTTTTACTGTATTTTTGATCAAATAAACACAGCCTTAGTGAGCAGAAGAGACTTATTTCAATCAATCAATCAATCAATCAATCAATCAATCAATGTATGTCTTACTGAACCCAAACTTTTGAACAGTAGTGAAAATTAAACAAAAACAGAAAAAAAAGCAATACTTGCTGTGGTTATAGTAAGTAATGTAATGTAAACAGAATATAATGAGAATTGTAATGAACTGGAAGACACACACACACACACACACACACACACACACACACACACAGACAGTTCCCAACAGAGGCAGCTCACTACTGTAGGTTTTGGACCAGAGCTATCGTGGAGATAAAGCACATCTGAATCTGAGTGTCTAAGCACAGCATCAAGTACCGTAACAGAATCCAGCCGAGTGCAGAGAGGCCAATCATAAGCTAATGTAGCCAGCAGGCAAAAGCACACACAAATTATTTCACAGATCAGACCAGAGCATCAAATCATCCCGCAGAAGCCCAGATAAGAGCATCTCAACACAATATGCCAGACAATAAGGTAGGATAACAGCTATACACAAAGACGCAGCAGAGGATGAGAGAGACAGAGAAGAAAAGGAAACAACAACAACCAGACATGGCACAACACAAGACTTATTATATGTGGCGCTATCGTTAAACAGAGCAACCAGCAACATCTGCCTCATAGCTGTACTGTAGAATTGTCTATGTATGATTAATGAAATCTCACTGTTATGTAGAATACATTATGTTTGCATGTGAGAGAAAGAGAGAGCGACAGGGAGAGAGCGAGAGAAAAGTCATATTTGTATGGATGGAATTGACACCGACATGCTGAGGGGTTGAGATTGAAACACTTGAGATGAAGAGCTGTTTCAAAGCGCACAATCTCACTGTTACCCACACACTCACACAAAAACACAGCAAAATATTATGCCACATAATCTATATGTATTCACAGAGTTAGATATGTTTACACAGCACTGAGGATAGAGGAAATGAAAAATTAGACAATGTGAAAATGTATTTACTCTGTTTCAAATAGCAATAAATAACCTAGGTTTTGCCTTCTAAGACAGCATCCTAACCGTCTACCCTCACTAATTTGGAGGACGCTACGTAGGCAGCAACTCTGTGTGGCAAACAAACTGAGCTTTGCATGGGAGACTTGACTTGCAATTGATTTTAATGGAGCATGATGTTAGCAAGTTACTAAGCTAACACAGCTGTATTATAATGAACATAATACCCAAAACAAGCAAATGTAGGAAAAAAAAAATCAGATTTAAAGTACACTGATCTTTTTTTTTCTCTTTCCTTGTCCGCCATCTTGGATGTTGTGTTTCACTGAGCTCCTTGCAATGCATTCTGGGATTGCCCTTTTTTAAATGTATTTATTTATTTATTTGTAAAAGTTATATGTGACGCTGACTTAAAATTTGCTCAAAGTGTATTAAGTAGTCTACTTGATGACTTGCTGCCTCTGCCACTAGGTTTTAAGTGTGTGTGTTTAAAGATGACTAGTCCCTTCCTGTTCTAAAGAAGAAGAAAAATACAGACTGTGTTGTCCTTCATACAGAGGTGAGGTGGTGTTTTCTAGGACACTTCCTTTGAATCTGTGAGTGCGTGAGATCAAGTCAGAGACAGCCAGTGAGAGCTGGAGAAAAGAGATGGGTGATCAGCCAAAGGGTTGTGTAATTAGGAAGTACATGAGTGTTTGTTTACAATCTTCATCAATTTTATTCGAAAGTTTGATTCCTGATTGGAAAAAAACTGAATTGTCAGTAGATTATGAAGATGTGCTAATTATGTAGGATTACTACCATAGCCTACTCAAATTGTTATGCTTGTAATACCTGGATGATCAAGTATACTTTTGGCAAAAATTTCAGTAAAGAAGATACAGTAGCACACTGTGCAGGATACAGTATCCCACATTGCAATGTAAATGACTTGACCGTCTGTCTCCAAAATAGTATTAGTTGTGTTTTTAACATCTTTGTCTTGAATTATTAATTGATTGAACCACCAGGGAATTGTGCTTGTAAACAAAATTGGATTAAAAATGCAAGATTTTAATGTCTGACTTTTATTACCACTATTCACAGAATTAAAGGTGTACTACTATCTAGAGCTTTTCACACAAGAAATAGTTAATTTTTGGTCATTCTAAACCCCCAGATAAAAGGAATCCTGGGTTGTCTTGCTTCACGTTTCACACTACTCATAAACCTGGGGTTAAGAATTAATCCTGGGTAATCATAAACTGAAGTTTCAAACCGTACATTCACAAACCCCGGGTTAACGTTCTAATTTCAATAAATGAATGCAGCATGCAACCTGTTTACATAAAGGCACTACTATTGCACATCCTCATATTATATATTGCCTTGTTTTTTTTACTTTAAACCGCATAAACACATTTCATTACACCAAATACACAAAATAATGTTCTTTTTAGCAGCATCATATGACCCCTTTAAGTTTTTCCTTTATGAACTATAAATGGGAGAATAAAATGGCCACGTTTTCACTCCAATTGATGCATTTTCCATCATTTAACCTTTTTAATTCTCAATCAATGAAACTACTGCTTATACAATTTTCAGTGTTTCTGTGACTGTCCAAAGCATGCGATACAACGAAACACGGATACAAAGCATCTAGTCATAACATTCGAAGACTGCACAGCAATCCAAGTAACACGTGTGAAACATTCCTTTACCCATGGTTAAAAGAGGGTTTTAAAATGACCCAGGGTTAGGAAGCGCAGTGTGAAAAGCCCTTTTGACATGTTTCTCGTTGCGTAACACATTTTGCAAAAATAATCAACTCCCCAGCACTACTGTCCCTCAATGTAATATATGCTCTACCTAATCACATGGTTACTTGGTTTCTTATGAATTGTCACACGGCTATATAAAATGAAGCCCAGAGAATAATATCCCTTGTCGATCGTGGAAGCAGGCAGAGAAGTGTGTGTGGGCATAAATGTGCTGTCATGATGGGACCTCAGTGTGCGACAGAGAAGCAAATTACTAAACACAAATCAAAATGAGTACAAGCTGGAAACAAATTGATATACAGGGCAGTGGATGTTTCAGCACAACTGAAACATCCACTTGTTTCCCACCCCCCCCCACC
>NW_015639782.1:897527-898751 GCF_001515625.1 Sinocyclocheilus rhinocerous | reverse complement strand
CTTTGTGTTATTCTGTTACAATCCTGACATTCTTCTCATCGGAAAAGAGCGTGCGGGACTGCAGCGTGCTGTGAGGCTGTGCTGCTCACCTCTGCTTCCAGAGGGCGCTGTTGCTGCGTCACTGTTGCTGGGCAGCCCGGCTCCCAAGCCGTTGTTCAGCATGGGACCAACCACAGGTTTCAGCTGCCAGTTCAGCCCCAACAGATTCATGGCTGAGAGAGAAAGAGAGCAATAGAGAGAGACAGGGAAAGAAAGAGTGTAAACAGTGCAGGTAAACGAGAAGAGAAAGGTAGCCAGAAAAAGAAAAGCTTCAGGACTTTGCAAAGGTGACTCTCTACTGCTGTTTCATTGTAAGAGCACAAATGATTTAAAATGAAACAAAATGCTACATCTAAAATGTATAATATTGATCTGTTAAACCTCGTACAGACAGGGAGAGGCCGCAAGATAAAGTAGTTTATTTTGACCCTGAAAAAAAAAAAACCCAGACAGACCAGTCATTTTTATTGATTGCATGACTGATTGATGTTGACTGACTGAGAAGCCATCTGTCACTCATAGGAAGCTTGCATTTGATCCTCAGTCTGATATATGTCACTGCGGCAAGTGTGCATGTATAAAACTAGTCTCAGTGTCTCTGCAATCCTCATGCAATCCTCCCTATATCAGAAAAAGTTCCCTGACTACAGCAATAACTCTACAATATTATTCAAACTCCATTTACACCAAATTTGAACAGTCATCATTTAAAAATTCAACATATGACCTGCTGCCTGCATGTTTAGTTATTAAAGGGATAGTTCATCCAAAAATGTAGACAAAAATGTCAACAGAAAATTCTCTCATTAATTACTCACCCTCATGTCGTTTCAAACCCGTAAGACCTTCGTTCATCTTCGGAACACAAATTAAGATATTTTTGATGGAATCTGAGATCTGTCTGACCCTGCATAGACAGCAATACAACTGAAATGTTCCCAAGTCCAGAGACGTAGCAAGGAGATCTGTAAAATAATCCATGTGACATCAGTGGTTCAACCGCAATTATACGAAGCTACGAGAATGCTTAATAATAATATGCTGTTTATGTCCAGCTGATACTCTCCAAAATGGCGCTACAGGGTGACGTGGACGAGACGAATTGTTAAATAAAGTCGTTGTTTTTTTTTCTTTTGCGCACAAAAAGTATTCTCGTAGCTTCGTAAAATTACGGTTGAACCCCTG
>NW_015639782.1:872304-895508 GCF_001515625.1 Sinocyclocheilus rhinocerous | reverse complement strand
ACATGGATTATTTTACAGATCTCCTTGCTACGTTTCTGGACTTGGGAACATTTCAGTTGCGTTGCTGTCTATGCAGGGTCAGATAGCTCTCAGATTCCATCAAAAATATCTTAATTTGTGTTCCAAAGATGAATGAAGGTCTTACGGGTTTAAAACCACATGAGGGTGAGTAATTAATGACAGAATTTTCATTTTTGGGTGAACTAACCCTTTAAATATTTTAAATATTAAATAACATAATAATGCTTTTAGATACATACTACATTAAATTTTTTTTTTTACAATTATTTTTATTTACAAAGAAACATCAATTAACAGATTGTATTGAATGTGAAATTTTGAAGTAGAAAGACTGAAATAGTATTTTCTTGTAAAACATACTCCAATAATCTTTATTTACAATTTTTTTAAATAAAAAAATAAGCCAAAAAAAAAAAAGGATTCCATTTCGATTGATTACTGCCTTCAGCATTATAATACATATAAGAATTATAATACATTATAATGGACATACTAATCCATTGCATGTTATTGTAAATAATTGCAGTATTATAATAATTGTCAATTATAATGCATTTTAATATTTACCTATTCCAGGTCACATTTTAAATAGTGTAATGTGTTACAGCACAAGATCAACAACAAATTTGCTGTACTGTTTTATGTGTTAATTAATTGTAGTTTTTTACAGGCATAGCCATAAATAGTTATTATAACTTTTCATAAATAATATTTATTTGTGATAATATAATACAGTTTGTAATGTAATATATACAGCCTTCATAGAAAGTGCCACAAAATGATTTTCTGTGAGTAGATTAAAGGAACTGGCTGGCAGATCTAATTGGTACTTTAACAAAATCAGTTTAACTTTGTGTGTGCGTTTCATTTCAGTCATTCAATCACTGAAGCCCTGAGGAAATGATGTAGACGCGCTTCTAAAGACTCAGACAGAAAGAGAAGCAAGCATTGAGACCCAAGTCTGTAGGAATTACTCGCACCTCAACAGGTTAAAAAAGTTAACAAATGGGCAGGCAGAAAAGCAGCAGAATCCTGACAGCATTCAGAGCTTTCATGTCGAGCTGGCATGATTCAGCGACAATCTGAGTGACAGCTGAAAGAAAGCAGATCTCTCTCTGTCTTTCCTCTTTGTATTGGGCGGCTGTTGTTTCTTTTTCGTGCCTGTGGAGCTTATTTTGGTCTGTTCGCTCCGAGGCCTGTGTGCAGTTTGTCAGCTGAATCTCTTCCCGATCCGCGTCCTTTCTAGTTCTGCCAAGAAACTTTTATCGCAAGCAGAAGAGAGAGGAGCGCTTAGTCTGCTGAACTCCAGAGGTGCCGCAGGAAACGCGGGAGAGAGGAAGCTCTTTGTAACACGCAGTCTCGGGCTGATTGCAGGATCTTGTGCTTTATCTCTCGCTCCTGTGTGTCTGCGTCGTCTGTTCTTCACAGTGGCGGTAAAGATGGGCTGAGATTGTGAGTCATCAGAGACGGCAGCCACAGGAGGAGGTTCATATGGAGGTGCCGTGTTACTCTCATGTATGACTTCCATTGTGCATTCCTTTACCGTTTCATTCTTCTTATACTAACTTGCTAACACACTATTCCACTCAAGTGGATATGCTTTCTCTCTGTCTGTCTGATGCTCTTGATGCCTGTCTCACTCTCTCTGTCTCATTCTTTTGTCTGTCTCAATTGGTCTGCCTGTCTAACTCTCTCTCTCACAGTTTTTCTCATTCTCTCTCTGCCTGTCTCACTCTATTCTTCTTTCTCAACCTGTCTGACACTCTCCTTTACTATCTCTCCCTGTCTCATACTCTTTCTGTCTCTCATTCTCTCTGCATGCCTCAATCTTTCTACCTGTCTCACCTTTTATCTCTCATTCTTTCTTTCTCATTCGCTGAGCCTATCTATCTCTCTGCCTGTATACCATTCTCCCTGTCTGTCTCACTCTCTATTCAATGGTCTCAAACGCTCTCCTGTCCTCACCCTCTACTTATCTCAGTCTCTCACCTTCATCCTATCACAGATCTTCACACACCTCTCTTTGCCCATGTCACTGTCTCTGCATGTCTAATTTTCTTCTTCTTTTAATGCAGTCTTACTCTCTGCTTTGGTATCTCAATTCAATTAAATTCAATTCAATCTCACTATCTCTCGTACTGTCTCATTCTCTACCTCACTATCTCTCTTCCTGTCTCATTCTCTACCTCACTATCTCTGCCTGTCTCATTCTCTACCTCACTATCTCTCTGCCTGTCTCACTCTCTACCTCACAATCTCTCTGCCTGTCTCACTCTCTACCACACAATCTTTCTGCCTGTCTCACTGTCTACCTCACAATCTCTCTGCCTGTCTCACTCTCTACCTCACAATCTCTCTGCCTGTCTCATTCTCTACCTCACAATTTCACTACTTGTCTCACTCTCTACCTCAGTATCTCAACTGTTTTGGCTCTCACTCTCTCCCTACGTGCTTCACTCTCTACCTTACTATCACTTTTGCTGTCTTACTCTCTACCTCAGTATCTCAGTCCATCTCCTGAGCTGTCTCACTCTCTCCTTACCTCAATTCTCTACTTTACTGTATTTTCAATTTCAATATCAATTTATTTCACTAACTGCCTGTCTGACTCTCTACCTCAATCTACAGTAGCTCTCCTCGTCTCTCTCTCTCCATGTGTCTCACCGTCTCCTTAACTATCTCCACCTCTCACCCTCATCCTATCATGACAGGACCTCACAAACCTCTCCCTCTGCCTCACTCTCTATTCAACTGTCTCAAACTCTCTCCTATCCTCACCCTCTACGTATCTCAGTCTCTCACCTTCATCCTATCACAGATCTTCACACACCTCTCTTTGCCCGTATCACTGTCTCTGCATGTCTAATTTTCTTCTTCTTTTAATGCCGTCTTACTCTCTGCTTTGGTATCTCAATTCAATTCAATTCAATTCAATTCTTCACTATCTTAGGATATTTCTGACTATCTCACACTTTCACTAAATGTCTCACCATACTCACCATCTCAGTCTATCTCTGGCTGTCTCACCCTCTCCGTAACTATCACAATCTCTCATGTTCATCCTATCATGGCAGATCTTACCAAGCCTTTCTCTGCCTATCTTACTATCAATCTCACTATCTCTCTTCCTGTCTCATTCTCTACCTCACTATCTCTCTGCCTGTCTCACTCTTTACCTCATAATCTCTCTGCCTGTCTCATTCTCACACTCTACCTCACTCTCTCTGCCTGTCTCACTCTCTGCCTGTCTCACTCTCTTCCTCACAATCTTTCTGCCTGTCTCCCTCTCTATCTCACAATCTATCTGCCTGTCTCACTCTCTCCCTCACAATCTTTATGCCCGTCTCACACTCTACTTCACTCTCTCTGCCCGTCTCACTCTCTACCTCACTCTCTCTGCCTGTCTTACTCTCTACCTCACAATCTTTCTTCCTGTCTCACTCTCTACCTCAAAATCTTTCTGACTGTCTCACTCTCTACCTCACAATCTCTCTGCCTGTCTCACTCTCTACCTCACAATTTATATGCCTGTCTCACTCTCTACCTCACAATTTCACTACTTGTCTCACTCTCTACCTCAGTATCTCAGTCCATCTCCAGCTGTCTCACTCTCTCCTTACCACAGTTCTCTACTTTACTGTATTTTCATTTTCAATTTCAATATCAATTTATTTCACTAACTGCCTGTCTGACTCTCTACCTCAATCTACAGTAGCTCTCCTCGTCTCTCTCTCTCCATGTGTCTCACCGTCTCCTTAACTATCTCCACCTCTCACCCTCATCCTATCATGACAGGACCTCACAAACCTCTCCCTCTGCCCGTCTTACTCTACACCTCACAATATCTATTCCCGTCTTACTCTCTAAAGCAGTGTTCACACTAACAGCAATTTAATTGCTGGAACTCGACAAGTTGCAGTGCTGTTGGCTTCTAGCAGTTGTTCCAACTCAATTTCAGTATCCATCTCTATCAGGCAGTGGATCACTGTCTGCACTCCCATCGGTAGCAGCACTCGTCATTGCTCATTTGCACATCACATTGCCAACTGTTTCGGTCACTGGAAACTCTATTTGAAAATGAATGATATCTGGTTGCTGCAAATTGCTGTCATTGTAAACGTTTTCTCTGCCTGTCTTTCTCTCTGCATCTTTTGGTTTTGATCCAGCAGGTGGAGATTTACAAGACGGTACTGTCCGTGTGTGTTAGAGACTCCACCCTTCTCCTCACCTCCCCTCTGCTTGCCTATCACACCTTAATCTCATCCCAGAAAATCAATTTTCTCTTCTGTCAAATTTCATCTCACCCTCCGCCTGCGCCCAGACAAGGTCTCTCTTTCTCTCTCTCTATACCTCTCCCTTTCTCACTCGGTCTCTTTCTCAGTTAAAGGAAAGCACTGACACTCTAAGTGTGTCTCTGCTGTCTCTGTCAGCTCTTTTATTTGTTTCAGATGGTCTGGAGGAAACACTGAGATAGCCTTTCTCTCCTCTTCTCCTTCTACAGTCCTCTCTCCATGCTTTTCAAATATGCTCCTTCACCTCTAACGTGTCTCCAATCCTTTTATCTTCCTCAACCTCCTCTCCTTCATTATTTATCTCCTTATCTCTCCATCTGTCTCTGTGTTCTGATTATGCACGCTGATAGCGCCTAATGCTAATTTTGTAATCAATGAAAAAATTAACAAATGAATCAGCGAACTACAATAACTGAAAACATCGAGAGACACGACTCAGACAGATTAACTGCAGCTCAGACACTCTGGATTTCTGCCCTGCACACGTGCGTGCACAGAGGAAGTCTAATGCATTCTGCACCAGTAGGCGGCAATGTTGAGTTAAAACCTGAATACATGATGGGTGTTCAATACAACAGCAAGGGAATGAGACTAATCTAAAGAGGGTGAGAAGAAAAACAGAACCAAAGCTTGCTCGATGTTGGCACCCAAAATGAACGGTTGTTTTAGCACAAGACGTGATCTGCTTTTCTGCCTTCACGCAAATTGTGCACAACATTAAGCTGTCTGCTGTTCTGTGCATCTGTGCAGATCAGGCTATAGATAACAACTTTATTTTCAGTCTCCTGATGAGTATTCACTGAAGGGCTCAGCTATGTGAGGAAATGTGATTAAAATGTATAAATCAATGCATAATATGGATTTGTTGATGTATAATTCACCTGCACATATGAATGGAAGATGTAACTTGCTTGAGAATACATTTAAAGCATAGATTTTTTTAATCCTATCCCAGATTAACAGGCAGAGACAACCAACCATATGGAAGTAATTCGTATGTGAAATATTGTAAACACTGTGGCCGTATCAGAATATTTCTGTTTGTTTGTGCTTTCAACCATACAGCAACAGCTCAGCCAAATACATTAGTTTGGGGTTGGACTTTCTATTAATTTACCAATGACAGAGCATAGATAGATAGATAGATAGATACAGACTGAAGATAGATAGATAGATAGATAGATAGATAGATAGAAATATTAAAAAATATAAATATATAAATGTATAAATAATATATATAAATACAATTTAAATAGATGGAAAAACAGCTAAAAATATATGTATTTTTACATAAAAAAATAAATAAAATGTAAAAATGATTGTAATTCCATTTATCAATGTCTATGTGCATGAGCGCAAGTGTGCTTATGAGTGTGTGTAATTGTAACAACAGTGTGTCATTATTTTAGTGTATTTATTGCCTGATTAAACTGGATTACAGGTGGTTAGTGAATACCAGGCACATTTTGTGCTGAAATACTCTGAGAAAAAAATTGTGAATTTGCCAGAAAATGTGTATATTCGTAAGCATGCGTGTGTACTGTCTTGTCTGTACCATAATTATACAGTGGCAGATGTTTACAGCTGGAATATGCCAGAATTCAAAATGCTGTTCAGCCTGACATGCCAACAGCCCTGCTACAAGGTTACCTTGGACAGTGAGAAAGGAGGGATGGATAGAGCAAGGAAAAATGGGTGAGATAATGCACCAAGGGAGCAATGGAAAGAAAGAGAGAGAAAGGGATGCTATACGTGTGCACGAGAACGACCGAGAAGAAGAGAGACAGAACAAGACAAGTGAAGACAGGGCCCTGAAATGAAGGTTTAAGGTTGTCCTTAAGGTACAGTTACGTGTGTGAGAGACCTGGAGGAAGCTCTTGGCAGTTCCTGTCTGTTTATTTGTGTGCATGAGCGGGAGACGCAGTGAAAAAGAGAAAGAGCGGACGTATGTGCATATCGAAGTAGGGCTGGCAGGATGTCCCTCTATGATTCAGCCGCACCTGTCATCACCGATTAGACCTCTGTGACCACACACACACACACATATAGTCATAAGCAGGTGGCAGGTTTCTCTCTGCTAGAACGGATCCATATGCCCGAGTACTATGCTGGTGTTGGCTGAGCTGCTTCTGACCCAAGTGGAAAGTAAGTCACATGCGAGTGGACGGCCAGGTCCAAACTCACCCCGAGACACTGCTATAAATAACACAAAATGGACAGCAGATACACACACACACACACACACACACGCACACACACACACACACACATATATATGCGTTTTTGAATTTTCAGCAATCTTTGATTCACAGCAGGTGCAGTGCAGTCAAAA
Source organism: Sinocyclocheilus rhinocerous (assembly GCF_001515625.1). Lineage (NCBI taxonomy): Eukaryota > Metazoa > Chordata > Actinopteri > Cypriniformes > Cyprinidae > Sinocyclocheilus > Sinocyclocheilus rhinocerous. The sequence continues at coordinate 888,863 of NW_015639782.1, read as the reverse complement.
AGACATTTCTGCATGTTTTTTTTAGACATTTCAAATGTTTTTTGGCTCCTGGTGTGAAGTCAGCTTTATCTTGCCTTACTGATGTTTTTATTTAAAGCGATAGATCACCCAAAAATGACAAATTCTGTCATCATCTACTCACCCTCATGTCATGCCAAACCTGTTAGACTTTATTTCTTATACAGAACACAAAAGAATACATTTTGAAGAACGTTTTTGTTCATAAGTCAATGGGGTCCAAAATAATTTCTGTAATTTTTGAGTGAACAACCTTTTTAAGAAAAGGTTCCAGACACAATCTGCAACCATTTTCATATTTTTAGGGGAAAATCTGGGTTAAATGGAGCTAATGTGTGATGGCAGAAAGTATAATCAAATTAGCTAAAACACTGAACATACAAAGGAAATCTGCTGAAGTTTCTGCCAAGTTCTGCTCTCACCAAGTCTGTGCGGGTCTGCTGGAAACCAAAATAAACACAATTACTCAGCCACACTTTTATAAGCACTATTGCACCCTAAGATGTTAAATATGAAGTGAACATGAGATGACTTCATATCTGTTCATCATAAAGAATACATGCACTTATTTCCCTACAGATGTTTATATATGAGGCTGGGCTCTTGCATGAATTTCTCTGTAGGCAAGCAAATATATTTTTCATAAAGAAGCATCATCTCTGTCTACATCCCTTCTTCCATTTTTCTTTTTCTTTTTCCCTCTCACTCTTACTACTTACTTTCAACATACATGCACAGGCACTGACATCTTCTAGCGTCCACATACACGAGTTGCATGCAGCTAAATTCTATTATTTATCTTTCATGCCTTGTGCAATTCTTCCACACGGTTCCTCTGACAGGCACTTGAGAATTCAGAGTCTTGTGTTTTGAGGAATCTTCCCATGCTCAAATTTGTCCGATCAGCAAACAATGAATGTGGGAAAATGCTTCTTAGCTCACTTAGCAATTCTCGACAGAGAATCTCACAATCTCACAAAAACACTCTAGGCACTGTGTGTGTGTCATTAAGCTGAGGGACACCCTCTCAGGTCACCTCTCTAACACACTACAACACACGGCAGAAACCAGGACATCCTATCCCTCCATCCACACGCACCTCCACTCAACATATCACACAATTACACAGCCATAATTAGAGTGCAAAAGAGACCTCATATTACTTTAAAGGTAATTTTCCCTTACCTTATTTTTGTGGTCTCACTTGGCCTCCATAATAAACGCGTATTAACTGTTCTAATTTACCACTAAATTAACAAGACTGACCTCAATTAGGACACTAATTGTAAGCTGAGACTATCCTGGACGCCATTTGTAATTGGTTTACAAAGCCTGCTGTAAAGAAAAAAAAAACCTTCTCATCCTCTTTCCACATCTCATCCGAAACAGTAACACATTAGCTTAGCATCCCCACTGACTCCTACGGCAGAAACCAGGACATCCTATCCCTCCATCCACACGCACCTCCACTCAACATATCACACAATTACACAGCCATAATTAGAGCGCAAAAGAGACCTCATATTACTTAAAAGGTAATTTTCCCTTACCTTATTTTTGCGGTCTCCCTTGGCCTCCATAATAAACGCGTATTAACTGTTCTAATTTACCACTAAATTAACAAGACTGACCTCAATTAGGACACTAATTGTAAGCTGAGACTATCCTGGACGCCATTTGTAATTGGTTTACAAAGCCTGCTGTAAAGAAAAAAAAAACCTTCTCATCCTCTTTCCACATCTCATCCGAAACAGTAACACATTAGCTTAGCATCCCCACTGACTCCTAAGGCCTCAATCTACTCACAGTGAAGTTCTTTTTCGATCTTTGCTTAGGTGTAAAAGAAGTTCGAAATACCTTTGCAGTGGTATAATGTTAGTGAACAGACTGTTTTTGCTACTGTACCTTAATAAGGAATGAATAGGTGCTGTTACATAAACATGCACAGGCATATTCTAATGAACCTACTCAAATGAGGTTGATACCAACAACCTCACCCTTAAAAAAATGAACAAAACTACATTTTGTTTAAAGAAAAAATGACCCAAGCTGTTTCCAAAATCGCATACTGAGTAGGTCCATGTTGCCATTGTCATGTGACCTACAGAGTCAGTTGCATCACTGCAGTGCCATTGCACACATGCTGTCCCGTTGCCTCATGGGAGAGTAAAGTGTACATTGGACGCACACTTCAGATTCTCGTGGAAGTATTTGGTCATCTGGGTACTTTTTGACTGTTGTTTTATGAATATTATGAATTTAGACATAATACTCATTTCACATTTGCCTACTATATACTATATAATACAGTAGACAATTACACTGAATATGGTTAGGTAATGGATTTATGTGTTTGTTTTATCACTCAATGAACAGTGTAAATTCTGGTCATAAAGCAAAACCTGTTGAGAATAACGTTTGCCATTTCATGTTGAAGGCTGAAGGTTGAAGGTTGAAGGTAAGAAAATAACTTAAAGAGATAGTTGACCCCAAAATGAACATTTTCAGTTCCCTTTGACTTCCATTGTATGGGCAAAAAAGTCAAAATTTGGTTACTAACATTCTTCAAAATAACTTCTATTGTGTTTCACAGAAGAAAGTAAGCCATACATGTTTGAAACAACATGAGGGTGGGTAAATGATGCCAAAATGTTGATTTTTGGATGGACTATCCCTTTAATATATTACTTCCATAATGAGCAAATATGTATTGCAATGAAACACATTTTTGAGTAACATGTTATTGATAAACCAACACTGATTATAACTTGCCAACTGACATTAGTCATAGATGGACATAGATGACAAACATATATACAGTATATATTCCCCCAGTAAGAGCTCAGTTGGGGTTTATCAGGAAGGTGTTTAAATGTGTGTGTGTGTGTGTTTACGTGAAATGGCATGTTTATGGAGTGGGACATGGAAAAGGTGAGGCTGCAGGGTACAGCCACAGCAAATGAGAAGCCTGGTCAAAGGGCTTTGAAGTTGAACTACAAAGCACCAGGAGATTCCCATGGGCTCTGCGTATATGTATGTGTGTTTTTTATTAGAGTCTTGGCTTCTGTCTCTTGGGGGAGGGGCAAGTTCAAATACACAGTTAATGAGTGAAGCAGCCATCAGTAGCATCCTAATCTATCAGAGAAGCACAATACTCACACAAACACACAAATACACAAATACACACACACACTTTCTCCAGGGGCCCAACCCAACAAAATGATGCAACTGAAAACTCATTGCCTGCACTCCAAAGGTTGTTCATCACTCGTCCCCTTTGTTCAGAACACAAACATGCATTGAATCTATCATTCATACGCACAGTAAAATACACTGGGTGAAAATGTGTTGGGTAACTCTCACAAAAGACTGTCAGCCCAAAATCTAAAGAAAATAAAAGATATAAAAATATAGTATTAGTATAAAGTAAAGTATAATGTAAAATAAACTATTTTCAGGTCCATAAATATTTGTTTTGCATTGTGATATTATGTTCATGATAATTAAGCACATTTCCCCCCAGCTTCTCATTACCTTAATGTGTCCAGATTCTTTTCAGTTTTTTTTTTGTAATTCCCACTATTTCCATAATATGCAATTATTCTGATTGCATATGTCTGTTTGATTACTGTAACAGTGTTTTTGGCACTGTATTACAGTAATAAAAGTACAGTAAGCAAATATTAGAAGTCATGGTGTGTAAACACAATCATAATATAATAGTCTTTTAATTACAATAATGCGTAATTTGAGAAATATGGTGCATTTTTATAATAATAATAATAATTATTATTATTATTATTGTTGTTGTTGTAATTATCTATATGTAACAGCATTTTTTCTCTGTATTAAATTATTCTTTAAAAAATACAGTACAGTACAAGTACAGTTAGCATAAATTAGAAAACAGTTTGTAATTAATAATAATAATAATAATAATAATAATAATAATACTGGAGGGAAAATGTGCTTAATTTTGCTGAAAACATGCCTTAAACAAAACTTAAAAACAAATACAAATATAATTCCCAAAAAAAAAGGAAACTGAACATTCTTGACCGTTTTCATGAGAATTACCTATTTCCTTAGCATTAATGAACAATATAGAGTACAGATATAGAGATAAAGGTATACAGAAAGATTTAGAGTGTATATGAGAAAAAGAGCCACAAACACATCTGACAAGAGTCTGTCACTGCAGAGCTGAATACAGTGCAGGAATGGCAGGTCCTCTGCAAACCCCCTTATCAAGACACAAAGAGATGAGTCTGTGGTATGCAGTTTCTGTATGCAGTGCGTGCATGTGTGTGTTGTGCCTAGAGGCTCATCCATTCACATTAGCGACAGGAAATGAGAGGCAGCTGAAATCACGAGCTAGATCAATGGCACACAGAGATAGACACACTCGCCCTATCTCTCTGTCTTCATTATGGCCGCCTCCCTCCATCTCTGTCTCTCTCTCTGCTGTCAGTATGAGACATTCTGACGTATCTCAAGTCTGTCTCCAGCACTCAGGGATCCAACCCTCTCGCACGTCCCAGGTGAGATTATATCAGCACTTTTTCTTGATATATTTTCATATTGTTTATATTTTATATCCTCCTTTTCCCACATTTCCCTTTCTTTTCCTGTGAGATCAGCAAATTCTTGATGTCTGTGATTGCGATTGTTTATTTGTATGCTAGTACTGCATCATTGTCTTCGAAGTTATGAAATATTTAGCCTTGTTTTCCATATGCGAGCTTGTCTGACAGATTCATTCCAGTTTAAAGCGGCACATAATCCTCATGTCCGGCTCACAGACTCGCCACGTGGCGTCATTGATTACAGATATCAGTGAAAGTGACCGCCTCAAATCTCATGGGTGATTATAAACAGTTTGTGAGCTGAAATCAATCTAATACCTTCAAGAGTCTCATTCATTGTGGGGTCAACGCTGACGACTGTACGGTTTGTCTTTTTAGTGACAGCCCTTGATCTGTTGGATGCCACCAAACAGTCAATGATAGAGGTTAGTGAAAGTTTTACTTCAGAGAAGGACCTTTGTTTGACAGGGAGGGACACACATGAAAAGAGGGGAAGGCCAGCTGCAGACGGACAGTACGGGTCAGCCAGAGCAGCGGTGGGCGTCTGCTGTCAGACCAAAGACCGCTGCTAACATTAGCACTGGAGTGGGAGCTCGTGTGCATGCGATCGGCTGACCACCGTGCCAGAAATGAAACACATCAATCAAAACCGACAAGGACAAAGATGAACGGCGGAGAAGATAGGAGTTGAAAGCTGCCCTTCACACGCACTCTCTCCTCGTCTTTAGAGAGATTCTGCTCTAATGTGTGCCAGCACAAGCTCTCTACTCGCTCACTCTCTATCTCTCTCCCGCCCACCCGGCCGTACTGAAGCGAACTTGTGTCCCTTTGCCCTTGATGTGACTTCTCTTGACCTACAACAGTCTGTTGAGAGTCACCAGCTTCCAGTCTACATCTCCTGCTGCTCCCGAACCAGGAATACACTATACACGCCATATGCTTCACGTTCCCCATGTACCATATGTTGGTACAGTATCAAAGTCCAGTATCCTCTTTCGCTCACTGTCTCTGTGTCCCTCATGACTGCCGTGAGATGACATGCCGAGGTCACCTCGGAGCCACAGTGACAATGTGGAATAAAGCTGCTCGTCTAACACACTCCTGCTCACTTCAGATCGCGCTATATGTGGAGAATAATGCACGGCAATCAGCTATTTTTTTGTGCAAGTGGCGTTTATCGGTTTTTGCAAATGGACTCTTCATATATATTTTTATATAAAATAAATAAATAAAACTTAAAACTAATAAATAATTTTGATACATTTTGCACTAAATAAATTTGTAATTTTAATACATTTATAATGAATTTAACAATTTTATATTAATAGTTACAATAATTCAATACATTTATATTAATAATAATGTAAATTAAAGATTTCTAATGAATGAATGAATACTAATAACACTGTAATAAAAAAATATGATATATTTTGGAATTAATACATTTGTATGATCATGTAATAATTGATTATATAATAAATGTAATAATTTCATATACAATTTTTTAATCATTTAATAATTAAATTGAACCCAAATCCAAAATATACTACTAAATAAAAAATAACTAAATAACTAAAATGTTAAATAATAATACAAATGATACTTTGCAATAAATCATTTTGATGCATTTTGCATTAAATACTTTTCTAATTTGTATAATTTACCAATTCATAATACATTTAATAATTTTATATTAATGGCTATTATTATTTTTATTATTATATAAATATAATATAAATAAAAAATCGTATAAATAATTTTGTAATTTTAGAAATTGAATAATAACAATTACATTAAATACAAAAATACTACGAAAAAAAGAAAGAAAGAAAGAAAGAAAGAAAGTTGTGCATTATCCAGATATCCCACAATCAGCAGGCAATGTTAAAATGTTGCTCAAGGTTCCTAACCCTTGACCCTCACGCTAAAATCTGATTGTTGATGGATGTTGTTCCAGGACCAAGAATCCAAGAAATTGGTATATCACATGCTTCTCAGCAAGTATGTATAACTTGTCTATGGTGTGTATTTAGTGTGTTAGTGTATATAGCTCTTTTAGCTATGTCAGTGTGCCATATAAGTGAGTTGTCGTCTTCCTGTTGCTGATCTGATGCTGTGTTGTTCCTCTCCGGGCTCTGAGCCATCCAGACTGCAGCCTGTGGAATCAGCATGTAGCCTGATGGAGTCTAAACCTTGTTATCTCTCTTACACATTCCATCTGCCCCTGTCCACTCTCCCTCTTCCTTTCTTTGATCACTCTGGGCCAATGAATCAAGCAGTCTTTAGCGCAGACGAGACCACGAGGGAGCTGCTGAGCGTTTGTCTTCTCCACAACATATGATGACAGACCTGTTTCTCTTTTGCATCAGGACCGCTCACCTGTATCCTAGCAACCCCATCCCAGCTGTAGCAGCCTCACAACACAGTGCCGAGAGTGATGTCATGAATGCATGCAAAGTCTCTTCTCGATGCACTCTTGTTTCAACTTTTTTTTTCTCCTCTCATCCTGTTTGTTTTTCTGTTTCATCATTTCTTGTTTTGCTTATGTCACTTTGATGCATCTCTTCTCATTTTGGGCTCACTTTCTTTCTCATTTTAATGCTTATTTAATCTTGATGCTTCACTTCTCGTTTAGTCCCATCTGGTCTCATCCCTTATTGCTTCTCTTCTGTACTCATTATTTTGTCTCATCTTTTTCTTTTGACCCATCTGATCTCTTCTCTTCTCTTCTCTTCTCTTCTCTTCTCTTCTCTTCTCTTCTCTTCTCTTCTCTTCTCTTCTCTTCTCTTCTCTTCTCTTCTCTTCTCTTCTCTTCTCTTCTCTTCTCTTCTCTTCTCTTCTCTTCTCGTTCATCTCATCTTGATGTTTCCCTCTCAATTGGCCTCATCTTGAGCTACTTTGTACAAATTTTGTATTATGTCTTTCCCTGGTCTTGACTCATCATGTCTATTGTCATCTCATCAGGTCTCATTTCTACTCAATGCTCTCTTTTCTTGTTTTGACACTTTTCTTCTTTCATCATCCTTTTTTTTTGTCTCACTTTGACACATTCTCATTTTGTTCTAACCTTAAAGCTTCTCTTCTGTTCTCATTGTGTATTATTTTGTCTGTTCTTTTACTACTGACTCATTATCTGGTGTTAATGCTTCTCATCTCATCTCATCTCTGTTTTCTGGTCCATCTTGACGTTTCCCTCTTGTTTGGCCTGATCTTGTGTTTTTTCCCTGGTCTCATCTTTTCTCATTTTGTTTTTCTCATTTTATCTCACTTTAATGCTTGTCTTCTTTTCTCATTTAGTCTTTGTCTCATCTTTTTCTATTGACTCATAGTATCTGGTCTCAATGCTTCTCTGCTCATCTCATCTGTGTTTCGCTTGTCTCATCTTGACGTTTCCCTTCTCGTTTGACCTCATCTCGTTATTTTGTCTAATCACTTTCCCTGGTCTTGTCTCATCATGTGTGTTCTTATCTTATCTCATCTCATCGGGTCTCATCTCAACTCTTATCTCGTTTTGACACTTCTCTTCTCATTTTTGTGTTATTTTGTCTCAATCAGTCTTATTTTGTCTCAACACTTCTATTAACACTTCATCTCATCTCTATCTCTCTGGTTTCATCTTGGTGTCTCTCTTCTCGTTTGGTCTTATCTTTTGTCTTGTCTCATATTGATGTTTCTCTTCTCATTTGGTCTCATCTTGTTGCGTCCCTTTTCTCTTATTGTTGACTTTAGTCTCACTTTAATTATTTTCTTCTATTCTCATCTTGTGTTTATTTTCTTCCTTTCTTTGATCACTCTGGGCCAATGAATCAAGCAGTCTTTAGCGCAGACGAGACCACGAGGGAGCTGCTGAGCGTTTGTCTTCTCCACAACATATGATGACAGACCTGTTTCTCTTTTGCATCAGGACCGCTCACCTGTATCCTAGCAACCCCATCCCAGCTGTAGCAGCCTCACAACACAGTGCCGAGAGTGATGTCATGAATGCATGCAAAGTCTCTTCTCGATGCACTCTTGTTTCAACTTTTTTTTTCTCCTCTCATCCTGTTTGTTTTTCTGTTTCATCATTTCTTGTTTTGCTTATGTCACTTTGATGCATCTCTTCTCATTTTGGGCTCACTTTCTTTCTCATTTTAATGCTTATTTAATCTTGATGCTTCACTTCTCGTTTAGTCCCATCTGGTCTCATCCCTTATTGCTTCTCTTCTGTACTCATTATTTTGTCTCATCTTTTTCTTTTGACCCATCTGATCTCTTCTCTTCTCTTCTCTTCTCTTCTCTTCTCTTCTCTTCTCTTCTCGTTCATCTCATCTTGATGTTTCCCTCTCAATTGGCCTCATCTTGAGCTACTTTGTACAAATTTTGTATTATGTCTTTCCCTGGTCTTGACTCATCATGTCTATTGTCATCTCATCAGGTCTCATTTCTACTCAATGCTCTCTTTTCTTGTTTTGACACTTTTCTTCTTTCATCATCCTTTTTTTTTGTCTCACTTTGACACATTCTCATTTTGTTCTAACCTTAAAGCTTCTCTTCTGTTCTCATTGTGTATTATTTTGTCTGTTCTTTTACTACTGACTCATTATCTGGTGTTAATGCTTCTCATCTCATCTCATCTCTGTTTTCTGGTCCATCTTGACGTTTCCCTCTTGTTTGGCCTGATCTTGTGTTTTTTCCCTGGTCTCATCTTTTCTCATTTTGTTTTTCTCATTTTATCTCACTTTAATGCTTGTCTTCTTTTCTCATTTAGTCTTTGTCTCATCTTTTTCTATTGACTCATAGTATCTGGTCTCAATGCTTCTCTGCTCATCTCATCTGTGTTTCGCTTGTCTCATCTTGACGTTTCCCTTCTCGTTTGACCTCATCTCGTTATTTTGTCTAATCACTTTCCCTGGTCTTGTCTCATCATGTGTGTTCTTATCTTATCTCATCTCATCGGGTCTCATCTCAACTCTTATCTCGTTTTGACACTTCTCTTCTCATTTTTGTGTTATTTTGTCTCAATCAGTCTTATTTTGTCTCAACACTTCTATTAACACTTCATCTCATCTCTATCTCTCTGGTTTCATCTTGGTGTCTCTCTTCTCGTTTGGTCTTATCTTTTGTCTTGTCTCATATTGATGTTTCTCTTCTCATTTGGTCTCATCTTGTTGCGTCCCTTTTCTCTTATTGTTGACTTTAGTCTCACTTTAATTATTTTCTTCTATTCTCATCTTGTGTTTATTTCTCTTGTCTTAATGCTTCTCTTCTCATCTCTATTTATTCTATTCTATTCTATTCTTGCTTGTCCCATTTTGTGTTATTTTGCCTAATCCCTTTCTTTAGTCTTACTGTATCTCATCTTGGCTATTCTTGTCTTGTCTCACCTCATATCATCAGGTCTCATTTATCAAGTTATTTTGTGTATTTTTCTTTTGTCTCATCTCATCTTGACACTGCTCTTTGCATCTCTTCCTCTTGTCTTTTCTTTTGTCCTTTCTTTTCCTCTCCTAGAAAACCTCTCCTAGAACTAGAGAACTGTTCTGCACACCTGTGTTTGTATGTAAGTATGTGTGTGTGTGTGAATGTAAGCCACAGGGAGCTGAAATGTGTTAGTACGAGCATCTGTGAGTCCTCCTCTCCTGGTGCTGAATTCGGGTTTTCAGGGGCTATGATGCCGTTCTGGGACAGTTATCCATCCCCAAAGAGAATGAAGCAAAAAGGAGTCTTTCAGGCCTCCAGTAAAAGATGAGGAAATAAAAATAACTTCTTCATTCTCTCCCCTGTGCGTTCTCTCCATTCCCAAGGAGATTGGGCAGCTCTCAGCAGACTAGCAGCCACGTCTGTGTTCGGGAAAATGCTGCAGTGGCACATTTATCTATTTGTGGGGACACACTAATATACGAACACGCACACAGATGTGAACACGTCCATAAACACACTGTCAGAGAGCTTAAGCAGGGTCAGTTTCCGGCAGTTAAGACCTCCATCCACTGAATACTGCTTACAGTACAGCTAGAATTACCTTTTGAAAAGTAAATACACATTTACTGAATGAATCCTCCCCCTGGAATGAATCCTGTTCAGACCAAAATAAAAGTTCAACCTCAAACAATATACAGCTGTTATATGACTCACTACTATTTGATAAGTGTTTGGACACTAAGTACTAATAAAAAATACATACAATTCATTGCACTACATAACAAAACAAAACATCAGTGGCATATGCAAACAAATGATGCTAGAGCTTTTGCCAGTACTAGCTCCACTTTCGCTTTCTGGGCTATTTTTGAAATTACTTTCAATTTAATTCATCCACAGATGCAGTTCATCACACTGGTGTAGTATCATCACAAAACCAGAACATTTGTTTGTATATTTATTTAATTTTAATTTGTAATCTTTAAAATAAATAGCACTTAAATTGATATTCTGTTATATAATGCATAGACTACCATCCAAAATTTTGGGGCCAGGAAGTTTATTTTATTTTATTTTTTTTTAAGAAATGCATTTTAGCAAGAATACATTAAATTGATCAAAAGTGACAGCAAATATGTTTATAATGTCACACAAGATTTCAATAATAAAAAAAAGCTGTTCTTTTGAACTTATTCACCAAAAAATCCTGCAAATGTATCAAAAATATGTATCATGATTTTCACAAAAAATATTAGGCAGCACAACAAGATTTTCAAGATTGATAATAAGAAGAAATGCTTCCTGGGCAGCAAATTAGCATATTAAAATGATCACATGTTCAGAAATATCATGTGACACTGAAGACTGGAGTAATGACTGCTGAAAAAAAAAAAAAAATCAACGTCGCCATCATGGTAATAAATTACATTTTTAAATATACTACAATATAGTTTCAAATAATAATAATAATAATAATAATAATAATACACAATATAATTGTCTTTCTGTATTTTTGTAAATCAATTAAATGCAGTCTTGGTGAGCATAAGAGACTTCTTTCAAAAAGCATAAAAACTTAAAGACCCCAAACTTTTAAATGGCACTTTCAATGATCACTTCAGTGTCCACACACTGTTGATATCTGTGTGGTTTTATCTGTGAGCTGGGTTTCAGACTGCACAAAAGAGCGTGGAGCACTGAAGGACATGGGAAAGGCAGACGGGTAGTTGAATACATGTACAGCGGCGCAGGCAGGAAGAACAAGGGTGCTTGTGCTGACTCCTGCACTTGCTGACTGCCCCATCTGTTGAGCGGGGTCCCCAGAGAGAAGAGGGGCAGCGAGGGTCCATGTGACACATCTGCCCCTTGCTTAGGGCTTTTAAATAGAGACACAGAGGGGACTGAGGCATCCTGCCAGAGCAAAACTCCCCAGCCCAGGTGTGCTTCTAATAGAGGCCACAGAAAGACAACCTCTACCTCTGTGTGCGCTTTTGTTTGTCTATGTGGCTTTGTGGCTCTATCCTTGTCGCACTTTCTCTCTGATGTTCATTGAGAGTGTACCTTTTTCTCATTTTCTCTTGCGTTCTCATGCTGTTCACACCCTCAGTATTAAACTCATCCAGTGTGAAGAGCGAGGACTCATTTCTGTTCTCCACTGGGGGTCCTTACGATGCTCCGTGAGGTGTGAGGGGAAGGCCACCGCTTCTCCATTACCCAATAACTGACGTTCGCATACACTCACAAAACACGAAACCAGAGAGGTCTTATTGAAAATAATAACACCCTCGAGCGTGTCCTTCACGGACGCAGTGTGGGGTTAAAGACTCACGGCAGTGCTTTGCATTTAAAGTGTCCTCCACGATCAGAGGCCGACATTGACTTTAGGTTGACATGGATATTCAGAGAGTAAACAAGCATTTTGTAAATAGACTGAAATAATTATTCATGAGTATATGTAGTTTACATGACTAGTAAATTCAAATTTTAAATTGGACCAGTAACACAAAATAATATGAAATCCTCTGATTAAAATTAGTACCATCAATGGTGAGATTCACTCATTCCACCTTTACTCAATTCATTCTCAAATAAACTAGCTGTTAAGAGAGTCTTACTCAATATTTGATTAATAAGCGAGAACCCAGCTGTAATACAATGACTTTTTTTTTTTGAATTTCCTTTGATCACTCAAGCATTCATACATATCTGTAATTAAATAAATAAACGTCCTTTACAAAAGAACTCTGGGAAATCTAAGAAACATCTAAACCTGTTTCTACCTAGTAAAAAATAAATTAAAATCTAACTGTCGCTATTTTTTCATGGTAACTTATTTCAAAATTGTGACTTTATGTATCATAATGTCACTTTGGTAACACTTGAAGCCTTTATGCATAATGCATCATAAAGGTATTCATAATGTACACTATAATGCATCACATTTTTTCAAAAATAACTAAAAAAAAGTTAAAATGCATTATGATATTAGCATATTCCTGGTTGTTTCTAATGTGTTTTAATGCATTGCACTTTGTTTTTGTTTTTTTTAACTCTGTTGCATAATTGTGCTTGTGTAAAAATCAGAGTCCTTTTAAGAATCAGCTGGTTAAAGCCAGCTGGGCAGCTTAGATGCAAAAAGCACAAGCTGAAACGTTGCTTTTAATAATTCAGATCTTAACAATGTAACTGGTGAGTTCTAGTCACAGATCACCCAGTATGATTTAGGTAACATTTCTACATTTCTCCTCAGGCACATTCAATAATGAGAAGCATCTGGATAAAATATGCACACACATACAGTACACACACACAATCTAATGATGAATAGCCTACTTAATCTCTATGTGGAATTAAATGATCTGCTTATTGCTATCACCGAATCAGTGTTTGTACAGATATAAGTGCTCATTATAATGCCTAAATGAGTCTCTCAATCGATTATAAAAAGTACATTATAGTCAATAAAAAGCTCATTGAAAGGCTAAAAAAGAGAGAATGAGATATTTTACCGATGAAGTAGGACAGCAGGATGGCCAGCAGGGCGGCTATTAGTGGTGATACTCGCTAACATAGCCTTAATGCTACAATAGATTATTGATGAAACTTGTACAATTTAGCATTGTACTTAAATAATTTAGCAGTTAATTACTGCTCTGAGCCCCATGCTGGTGTTTCCTGCCCTGCAAATGAGGACTTTCGTCTCACATAAAGCACAGTCGTGCCAGGAGCACGGATGCAGTTTTAAAAAGAGATGTCGTGTAAAATGGATTAGCTGCGGTCATGTTGCTGTTGTGATTAGCCTGGGGTCCTGGAGTTTGTCGTGTTTTATCAGGTCCGTTCACTATTAAGACCAAATCAAGAGGCGGAGAGCCTTTCTGTGGTCAGGTATCTGCCTGAGAGGCTTGTCTCTGGATCGGCCCCCACACCCTACCCCCCAGATACATCCGTCTCTCATACCTCTAACCTACGAGGGAAACGGCCACAGGCTGCTCACTCCTGTGATCTTTAATAGCCTCTTTCTACAAGATGCCTTCCAATATCTCTGGACACGTTCCAGCGGCGGATTCCATTTCCAGAGCTGATTTTTGTTCCGTCGTGCTCCAGCCCTTCCATTACCCCCAACTCTTATCGGCCTATCCCCATACATTCCTCTATCATCCCACACTCACCCATGGATGGACAGACTGAACCCCCCTGGAATCTGGCCTGATGGGACAACTGGGGTCAGCGCCTAACTAACCCGTCACGATGTACTTTTAAGTTTTAACCTACAGTGCACTCTTACATTCAGTACATATACACAAGAGAACATGACCAGGGATTTGTTATTGACATTACCGTTTGAGATTCAGTATTGGCATCTTGTATTATCTGTTTAAAATTTTAAACGTATATTTTAGAGACGATACTGCCAGTTTGTCAGTTTATGATTGTGGAGCAAAAACAGACAAATCTGGCAGCATTGTGTCTAAATTTTAAGGTCTAAATAAAGAAACAGAAAGAGTTTTATGCTGGTTTGCTTTTCCTAATTCAGTGAGTCACTAGTTTCAATCCTGAATGAACCAATGTTTTAAACAAATACATAGGTCGAATGAATAATGCAGTTACTAACTCATAATTAGTCACTTTTTGGTTCTTGAATAAGCATTTTTGAATGAATCAGTTAAATAAATGATTCACAGACTACCTCATAATGACAGTCACTTGTTTCATTCCTGAATTAATTTGTGTTTTGAATGAATTAGATAAATGAACGATTCAATGACTCACTTATAAGGACAGTGGCTGTATTTGGAATAGCATATTAGCAGAATACTATTACTATTGTAGCCATATCCTTAGAAGACAGAAATAGCAAGAGTAATATTATAGTATCATATTCAGAATTGAGTGAGTCATTTGTTTAGATACTATTTGAGTCAATGTTTTAATTTAATTGGTTCAATGAATAATTAAATGAATCACTCATAAAGACAATCACTTCTTTTGTTCCTGAGTGAATCAACATGCTTGAGTGAATCAGCTGAGTAAATGATTCAATGACTCATTCAAAGAGAGTCACGTGTTTCCTTCCTAAAGGAATCAGTCTTTTTGACAGAATAATTTGCACATATGGGTCAATAACTTCACTCATAAAGACGTGTTGCCACCTACTGGTGAAACGATTAAAATGACTAAATGTCTGAAATACACAAACACAGACAAATGGAGTTATACAAACAGCGAAAAATACCAGTGTTGGAAGATTGTATACCAGCACTCACAGTGAAGACACCCTTCTCACATTTAATTTGTCCCTTTAAAAAAAAACTTAAGTCTGATTTCTTAAAAAAAAATCACTTCTCCATGGCATGACTCCATACCCAACACGTCTGTCTCTGCTCATCTCACCACAAGCCTACAGGGGTGAAGGACAGTGTATGCAGCGCCTCAGTGTGGAGCAGTGGACATATGGCACACGAACACGCGGCACCGCAGGCCTGTCCCGGCCCTCCGAGGGACACTTACACAACAAAGTCACTCAATAATTCAAAAGCCTCAGCTCCTTTCAGGTACAACAAACACATACTATACAGAGACACACTTCACTGAGACCGTACATAGCGGTTTGATTTTCTAGTATGGGGTCATTTCCGTCGAGCTGATGAAAAGAAAAAATATAGACAGGAGGATATTGCTGTGTACTTCACAGTGAGATTAATCATTACAGCCTCATAAACGGACTCTTGGCGCAGACAAACAGGAGGTGATTTGTTAATATGCAGCCTCAGCACCGAGACTACCGTGAGACAGAACATACTCGCTGATAATCAGCGTTAAGCTTCCAAAAACATCATAAATGCAGTTCATAGACCACAGAGCCATGTAACAACAGTCTGGCAGGATTCCACAGAATGTTTTTCACAATGGTGCGCAATTCTGAAAGATCTAACAAATCACTTTTACCCCTGACTAGCTTTAAAAGTGTCATTTTTGTACTAAACAGAATTGTTCCAAAACACTCCTGCTTCCCTTGCCTCCCATTGTTTGAACAAACAGCTAATCCGAACCTAAAATTGAAACAAAACGTTTGTCGGCGGAAGTCTATTGTTGCATGAGCTCAGAATTTTTTTAATAAAAGTATAGGATTTATCTGGTGTCATCATGGTTGCCCAAGGCTGCCACAGATGGGTTGTTGTACTTGCTTGTTGTACTTTCAATCACATGTTGTTCATCTTTGAAAAATGCTACAAGTTTGATACAATTTTCAATAAAAAAAAATATAAAAAAAATTGGAATATGCTGAATTGAGAATGAAAGCTGTAACAGAAGTCAGTTTTCTCTTTGTGGTATACAGTAGGAAGAAAGTAAGTCAGACATGAGGTTGAGTAAATGATGACAGAATTAATATTTATTGATATTTAACACAGGTAAAAAAAAAAAAAAAAAAAAAGAACAAACTTTTAAAAAAATAAAGTGCTCTATTTTCGCACACTAATTTTGTACTTAATATACTAAAATTATTCTTTAGTACTTCTTAAGATAATCTTAAGAACATCTAAGTGTACTCAACTG
>NW_015639782.1:864978-868391 GCF_001515625.1 Sinocyclocheilus rhinocerous | reverse complement strand
TATAATGAGCATTAGAATGAAGTTTCTTTATTAACTATTTAATGCTCCTATAACTTTTATTAGGGTTAAAAAAACAGGAGGACATGATGATATTTACTATTTTTACACACCAGAGGCTTTTAAATGAATTGTGAATCTAAAATATGCGTGTTAGAGAATGTACAAATGGTTAACATTGTTTGTGTCATATCAGTCAGAAAAGCAGTTCTGGGCTTTTTTAGCTAACTTAGTTAGTTGTTATTCTTGGCTGAATAACTCTAGAAGGTTTTAAAAGCCCTTTGAAGTTAAATATGTACACAGTTTTGATTAAATTAAAGTATAGTCAAAGTTTTTAATTAGCATGTTTTTGTGTTTTGCTTTGGTACCGAAGTTGGTACAGAGAACCGTGGATTTTCACTGGTATTGGTACCGAATACTGAAATTTTGGTACCGTGACAACACTAGTCCATACAATGGAGGTCAATGGGAACCGAAACTGTTCATAAAAAGCAGTAATACAGGTTTGGAATGACATCAGGCTGAGTAAATGATGACAGAATTTTCATTTTGGGGTGAATTATCACTTTGAAGAAATTTATAACATAATCTCTATTACTTCTGTCTGTTTTGAAGGTAAAGTGTGTCATTTCTACATTTTGGTGAAAATATATTGACTGTTTTCAAACAGGTTGCCCCAATCTGGCATTTGTCAGACGAACAGAAACTCAGACTGGTCAAACAAACAAAAGAGCTTGCCTTGATAGCACCACAGAGCTACTAGCCTAACATGCAAATGGCTTATAGTTGTCTCAGCATATTAAGAAAAGGAAAAAAAAAAAAAAAAAAAAATGACACACTTTACCTTTAAGAAATGACATCACTCAGAAAGTAAGTATCAGAAAGGTCTCTCTGGTGTCACATGGGTATTCTCCAGTCTCTATTCTGTGCTGCTCTCATTAGTGGTGTAAAAAAAAACTTAAGTCTGATTTCTTAAAAAAAAATCACTTCTCCATGGCATGACTCCATCCCCAACACGTCTGTCTCTGCTCATCTCACCACAAGCCTACAGGGAAAATAAACCTCAGAAGAAATACAAAAGAAAAAGATAGAGGTCTGTCCTTCTCAAAAGCCACTAAGGGAGAGACGGAGAGAGTGAAGGCAGGTTGATAAACGTAATGAATGGTAATAAATGATAATAATGCAGCAGTATAATGAATGGAGGCCACATGGAGGATTCCACACAGTGGCTTTACATAACAAAGCTGTTTTTCTCCAGCTGAGGGTGACATCTACACTGCCTTAGGCCTCACTGACTCACATGTATTAGTGCACAAACACATGCAGAGCTTGAATAATTGTGTGCATGAACCAGGAAGCTCGGTCAACAGTGGAAAAAAGTGGAATCTCGTATTTCTTCGTATTCGCTCTCGCACTCGCTCTTCGTAACGTTCTTTCCGCCCTTCTCGTTCTCCAAACCTCCACCTCCTGCTTCATGCCTTTATCTGAACCCGCGTCATCTCCCTTCGCGTCTTCCTGTCAGGTGTGACCGTGGACAAACCGTGCAGGGAAGCTAGCAGGCTACAGGTAGGCAGTAATCAGGCCGGCAATGAGCAGCAGAGTGACAGGAAGGCAGCCAAAGTGCATGTCTAAAAATACAGCTTCGCTTCCTGTGGCCCGCCTCCGTGTCATTCCGCCACTGTCTGAAGTCGGGCGACTCACCAGGTCAAGTCAGTCACTTAAATGCCAAATCATTTTTACCCACACAGAAGGTTGCAGCCACTAATTTGCCAGCTGACAGGGGTGACGGAGGGAAATTAATTAAGGTCATTTTGGAAGCGCGTTCGCTCGAGCTGAAGTGTAACTCATAGCTATTGGCTGAATCTCTATTGAAAGCTCATTTCATCTCGGGATGGTAAGAGGAAGCCGAATGCGGATGGAGTGGCTTAATTGTGAAATGAATTTAAAATGCTTGATTTACACGGCGTGCTTAATTGACAGTGATTTATGTCGAGCATTGTTTGGGAGGGAAGCTGGGGGATGAGTTGAAGCCAACAGAGATGATGGGAGACATGAGAGAGAGAGAGAGAGAGAGAGAGAGAGAGATGAGGCCAGACCAGGGGGTGGACAGGAAATAAAGAGAGGCCAGATTGAGCCCAAAAAAGGAGTGCTGACAGGGTGGGGTTATGCAGAGGACAGTCTGGAGACAATGGCAATTTTGCACTTTTCAAAGTCCACAGGGACTGAGAAACCAGGGACATAATGATCTGAGGGAGGAACATGACTTATCTAGTGGGAGACGGGAAGTGAGAAGAGGACAGAAAGACAGAACAACTAGTGAAGAAGAGGAGACAAGGAGAGGAAAAGAACTGAAAGGAGACAAAACAAGATGAAGCCAGATGAAGAGACAAGAAATGAGACAAGAGGAGATAAAACAAATAAAGGAGAGGAGTCAAGATGAGAAGAGTAGCTGAGATCACGAGAGGAGAAGAGCTGAGAGGAGACAAGAAATGATCGAAAATGATGAAAGAAGACAACTTTAGAGATAACATAAGAGGAAATAAGCCAGGAAATAAGGAAATGGAAGGAGACAAGATGGAGACATTGGAGATATGACAAAAGAAAACAAAGACGAAACAAGGGAACTGGAATAGAGGAGATGAGATGTGGAGAAAAAAGCAAAGGAGAGGAAAGAAGAGGAGAAAAATGAGTTGAGATGAGACATAAAGACCTGATGGTATGATATGAGGAGAGCAGAGGAGAAAAGAAGAGAGGAAATGAAGACAGGAGAGGTGTCAAGATGAGAAGTGAGATGACAAGAGGAAAAGAGCTGAGATGAGATGAAACAAGATGAGACGAGACGAGATTATTTGAGGCCAGAAGAGATGAGACAAGAGGAGATAAAATAAAGAAATGAGAGGTAAGGACATAGGAGATGGGACAAGAGAAGAGGAAATGGACTAAAAGAGCTAGAGGATATCAGATGTGAGAAAAGGATATAAAATGAGACACAATGAGATGTATAGGGACAAGGAGACCTAAAGAGACAATAGAGAAGTCGAGACCAGAAGGGTCAGTGAGGAGAGGCAAAGAAATGAGAGGAGAAAAAAGACAAATGACGGAATGAGGTAATATGGCAGGAGATGAGACAAGAAGAGATGTACCAAAGTCAGGAGGCTAAATGAGGACACAGGAGAAAGGACACTAGAAGGCAAAACAAAAGAACTAGAGAAGATGAGATGAGGCGAGGAACGCAGAGGAGAGGAGATAAAATGAGACAAAAACAGATGAGGAGAGACGAGGAGACTGGATGAGAGATGAGATGTGGGAAAAAAAGAAGAGAAGAGAAGAGAAGAGAAGAGAAGAGAAGAGAAGAGAAGAGAAGAGAAGAGAAGAGAAGAGAAGAGAAGAGAAGAGAAGAGAAGAGAAGAGAAGAG
>NW_015639782.1:847427-857866 GCF_001515625.1 Sinocyclocheilus rhinocerous | reverse complement strand
GGGACTGAGAAACCAGGGACATAATGATCTGAGGGAGGAACATGACTTATCTAGTGGGAGACGGGAAGTGAGAAGAGGACAGAAAGACAGAACAACTAGTGAAGAAGAGGAGACAAGGAGAGGAAAAGAACTGAAAGGAGACAAAACAAGATGAAGCCAGATGAAGAGACAAGAAATGAGACAAGAGGAGATAAAACAAATAAAGGAGAGGAGTCAAGATGAGAAGAGTAGCTGAGATCACGAGAGGAGAAGAGCTGAGAGGAGACAAGAAATGATCGAAAATGATGAAAGAAGACAACTTTAGAGATAACATAAGAGGAAATAAGCCAGGAAATAAGGAAATGGAAGGAGACAAGATGGAGACATTGGAGATATGACAAAAGAAAACAAAGACGAAACAAGGGAACTGGAATAGAGGAGATGAGATGTGGAGAAAAAAGCAAAGGAGAGGAAAGAAGAGGAGAAAAATGAGTTGAGATGAGACATAAAGACCTGATGGTATGATATGAGGAGAGCAGAGGAGAAAAGAAGAGAGGAAATGAAGACAGGAGAGGTGTCAAGATGAGAAGTGAGATGACAAGAGGAAAAGAGCTGAGATGAGATGAAACAAGATGAGACGAGACGAGATTATTTGAGGCCAGAAGAGATGAGACAAGAGGAGATAAAATAAAGAAATGAGAGGTAAGGACATAGGAGATGGGACAAGAGAAGAGGAAATGGACTAAAAGAGCTAGAGGATATCAGATGTGAGAAAAGGATATAAAATGAGACACAATGAGATGTATAGGGACAAGGAGACCTAAAGAGACAATAGAGAAGTCGAGACCAGAAGGGTCAGTGAGGAGAGGCAAAGAAATGAGAGGAGAAAAAAGACAAATGACGGAATGAGGTAATATGGCAGGAGATGAGACAAGAAGAGATGTACCAAAGTCAGGAGGCTAAATGAGGACACAGGAGAAAGGACACTAGAAGGCAAAACAAAAGAACTAGAGAAGATGAGATGAGGCGAGGAACGCAGAGGAGAGGAGATAAAATGAGACAAAAACAGATGAGGAGAGACGAGGAGACTGGATGAGAGATGAGATGTGGGAAAAAAAGAAGAGAAGAGAAGAGAAGAGAAGAGAAGAGAAGAGAAGAGAAGAGAAGAGAAGAGAAGAGAAGAGAAGAGAAGAGAAGAGAAGAGAAGAGAAGAGAAGAGAAGAGAAGAGAAGAGAAGAGAAGAGAAGAGAAGAGAAGAGAAGAGAAGAGAAGAGAAGAGAAGAGAAGAGAAGAGAAGAGGACAAAAGGAGATAAGCTCAGGTACTTTATTTAAGTTCTCTGCAGGCGCTGATGAAGTCATTGTTGAGGTCATGGTATGTGTCGTGTGCAAGAGCTGATTAATGACCATGTCTCAGTTAGACAGGTCTGTGTTCTCGCTTTGTGTGTGTGTGTGTGTGTCATTGAGCCCTGTTAAATATGCATTGCTGAAAACGGACCCTGCCACTCATTAGTTGTGACAGCCCCAGAAGAACCCTCATCACCAAACATGTAGTTAGTGTCAGACTCCAGTGTTTATTTATTCATTTTTAACTTTACATTTCCAGATCTATCCCTCATTTAACTGTCTGATCTCACACTCGCTGCCCACACGCCTCTGATTGACACCCTCATTATATACATCACTTTTCCACTTTAAATAACCAACACCAGCGCCTATCGAGACAGGTAAGTGACCGCGCTCATGAAATACCTCTCTTTGCATGCTGTAATAGGAGTAAAATACTTTTTTAACTGCTTTTTCTTTTTTGGAACGCCCACATCCCAAAACACCCAGCATGAGAACAGATTCACCGAGACATGTTTCTCCTTGACCTGAATCACACTTTGTTCAGCTTTGTTAAACTTTGCTTCTCTCCACATTCTCCTCCTGCAATCCAACTATGGGCGATGGGTAGGCTAAACACCAAAACAAAGGTCTCCAAAAACTTTTCTAATTATGTTTGCTGGGATTGCTGCACCATATCCAGAATTTGATCTGCGTGCGGCACGAGCAGAGAGAGGGCCCATAAATCTTCAGCGAGCTGCGGGCACCTGTATTCTGATTGGCTCCCGTTAGGATAACAAATTGGCCTCGGAGCGCAGCTGAGAATTTAAATCTGCCCCACACAGATACCTTGGCAACCACTGATGAAGTCTGAGAGGGAAAGAGAAAGAGGGAGGGGGAAGAATAGAGAGAAAGAAAGAAAGAAAAGAGGCAGAGAGAAGCAGAGTTTTGCATTGTTCACTTCTCAGCCTGAGCTCAGGAATTCAAACAATTTTCTTTTAGGACAATAGTTAGTCCACTGGAAAGTTTGTAGTTCGGTCGGATATGTCATAAACAAGTAAGTAAAACAATGCAGAGAACCAGAGACGAATTGCTGGACATTCGGAAGTACACACCACCCGATATTTCACAGGTTTTCGATTATTCTGATGTTTTGCTGGACATTGTAGTCGGGGGAGCTGCAGCGCAGATCAAGCGCTTCAGGACGCGCAGACCGGGGAAGAGAGCCGGCGCGCTCGTGAAGCTCATGACAGCATGCCCAGGAGACTACAGGCTGTCATTAAGGCTAAGGGTTGCCCGACTAAGTTTTGATAGTTGTGTAAATAAAGGTTTATAATAATGGCGCCGACCCTGATGGCTGCCTCCGTGGCGTGCTCCGCAGTTGTTTTTATGTTTTTAAGTTAACCAACTAACATTATACATACTCTTTTGATTTCTGTACCCAATATTTTAAAAATTTACAAATGCAATAAAAATATTGGTATCGGTACTCGGTATCGGCAAGTACCAAAAATAAAAGTATCGGTATCGGGCGAGTACTGGAAAAAGTGATATCGGTGCATCCCTAGTTGTGAGTATTTGCAGCGCGCTTCTGTTTTTGCTGCGCGTTTCTTTATTTGGTTGTATTGTGAGCATTTGCAGCACGTGTGTTGTCAAATTGATAAAGATGTTTTCTTAATTTGCAGTTGTTTTTTCTATTTGCATGTGTTTTTTTCATTTGCAGCACGTTGAGCTCTCTTGGCCACCGTACCTTTTCTGCCTGTGAAAACTGGCCGAAATTTCGCTAATGGGACAGCATATTTATTGTCAGTAAGATTTGGAATTAAACAAGTTTACAAATATTTATAGTTTTCTACAACAAAATGACTCTTTAAATGCGCCTAATGTGTTACTGCTAACTTTAGCACATTTAGCCTCTTCCCTTAGTAGTCAGAATGGGACAACACATCTACCACAACGTCTTAACCAGGCTCTTTTGTATCACTTCATCTAGTGTAAATATGAAGTTATCTGAAATACTATAAAAGTAGAGTCTGTACATGTAGTACCTTGTGCTGAAAAGGGTGAGGAAATAAAAAGCATGAGTCAGATTGCAAGCGCTATAATTAAACATTCACAAAAATCATCTTCTGAGGTCAAATATTACATTGCCCATAACTAATGGAGGTGAAATGATGCAGAATGGATGCTGCAACATCAAATGTAGAAATAACCGCAGAGGCATCTGGTTCAAGCAGCTCATGGACCTGTGAATGTGTGCACAGCATATCACACAAGTCAAATTGAATCTCTGATATCTGCACAAACAGAACAATCTAATTCTCTCGTGGCACACGGACCCAAACTGCACTTTAAGAAGTTGACACAGGACCCTGCTGCAAACACACACAAAAAACAAACACCAGCCGGGCTGTAACCACAACACACACCTCCAGAAACATCCCCCACACCGTGCATGTGAAAGCCCTCTTATTTGGCTCAATTGTGATATTGCAACCTGCTTGGGAATCTAATTTGAGTGTGCACAAGTCTGTATGGAGGGAGATGAGAGCAGCTCGAGGCATCCTGAGATGAGAGCAAAATTGAACCAGGCATCAGCTGGTGAAAAGGCCTCACTCCATGATTGTAAATAAGCCTTCACAGGACCGGGCCATCTTCAGTCATTTATGCTGCCGAAAACCGATTCCACCCTCCTTGTTTTCCGATCTCTCCCTCTCACTCTTTCTCAGCTGAAGCAATCTCTCGGATCCTCCCCCTTTCCCCCCAGCTTGTCTCTATCCTCTCCCTCTACCTGTCTGACAACTGCATACTTTGGCAATCAATCTTGCGGTACTGGCAGCTGTGCAGGTACCTCTCAGAGAAAGGTTTGGTTTTCTACTTTAACAGGAAAGGCCTGACCTATAAAATAACAGAATTTACATAGAGGACACACACACACACGGAGCTGTGTGTTCCTGTCTAAATGGCTCAGGTGTTAATCTGTAGGTGAAATATTCAGGGTAATCAATCTAAACCACTTTAAAAGTCATCCACCTAAATAGAAACAGGCATGACCTCCAATTCCAAGAAGAAAGAAAAATATTCTTTGCTTTTAAATGTCCTGCACTCTTTCTGAGATTATATTCCTGTACTGTATGTCTCTTTTTGTGTCTAACCTTCTATAACAGGGGTCACTTTAGACACAAAGTTATAATCACTGATGTGAGAGATTAATATTAAATATAGTTGTTCATTGTTGTGTATATATATATATATATATATATGCATCTTACATTTGCATGTTAAAACTACTTTATTCAGTAATGCTCATCACACAGTCTTCTTTAGTTGTGAGCTAGATGGGAAGACAAACGGCACAACTTAATCAGATAAACTAACTATTGCACATGTAAACTTATCTCTTCAGTTTTTTGAACATTACACATGAGTCAAACAAACACAATTTACACATTTTATATTAAAGCCTACTGGGTTTGAAATAAAAACTGGATGGATTCAGAGTTAGACATGGAGCAACAATGTTGCTTTTGGATGCAACGTTACAAAAAAAAAAAATCTGCAATGAAAAACAGTCTTAAATAAGTACAAATAGTTACAAATAAGTAATTGATAATTAAAATAAATTGTTATTAGAAATTCTAACTTAAATAATTAAAGAACTAAATGAATTCCTATTTAATCTATGGCTATGAAGCATCGGTAGCTTTTAAAACAACTGCACAGACTGTCTGCATTCATTTGAATGAAAATGCGCTTTGAAAATAACCAATAATTAACAAAAAGAGTGACTAGGAGACAAAGAGAAAACATGCAGTGAAGGGAAAATAACCTGTTCATCCTATGGGAACTCATGCCATTCCCGGTCTCAACTGACTATGCAATGCACAGCACATTACTCACAAATTAACTTATTTATCCACGGAAAAGTAACTAGAAAAGTGCAGACCAAAAGCTTCCCACAAGCATGGCATCACAGGAGGCTGCTGTTGCATCACAAGGCTGGAGACTTTCCTCCAAACTTTCTCTCTTTGGTTTATAAATCTGCAGAGGTGGATTTGGTCCGTGTTTCTGGTCAGGGAGAGGCAGACAGTGTGTGAAAATACTCTCTCTCTGCTGTTGATACAAAAATAAAAATAGGCCTATTAACTTTTTGTGTGTCGGCTTAGTGCTGTGTGACCTAGAGGCGAGAGGAGATGAGCCTCTGCAGACACAGACTCCCCGAGCCTCCATCTCTCCACACTGAGGAACTCAGCATCTGTCTGTCCATGTGACATTCTGTGCTATTTACACAGCTGAACACATCTCTGATCTATTCGGCTACTTAATGGGCTGGATCCAATTTTAAGCATTGTATGGCAGCTTATTTTTATTACATATTTGATTTCATTTCAAGTTGCCTTTTATATTCTTATAGAGATCATTATTTTTCCCAACTTACAAAAATTGTCAAGGTTTCTTGCACCAAAAACGTATCTTAATTTAGCTTCACATGACCATTTTCCACCCATCAAGGGGCCTTTACCCTGACAGTTGTTTGCCAAAAAAGAAAAGAAAAGAAAAAGACTGGAAGTCATTTATTTTCAATGAAAGTAACTGAAATTTACCCAGCAATTTTGGGCAAAACTGGACCGCAAACCTCCAGAGATAAAATTAAGGTAATAAACAGTATAAAAAGTGTGCTACTGCATCTACTGTACCTTAAAATGAAACTGAGAGATTTATGCATTATTATTTTACAGAAGAGGGGCCAAGTAATAATAATAATAATAATAAAAACACTACACTAATATAATTTGTAATATCAAAACACAAGTGTAAACTCAAAATTGAATTTTAATCTAGTAATACAAAATGTTAATTTCAAAATGTAATGTTTATTCTAGGAATATGGTGGCATTAACTTCAACATTTTATTTGACATTTTTTCTTGAGTTTATTCTTAAGGCAAAATGCCTTAAATCTTGAGGAAAAAAATATTCTCAAAATTTATTTTATTTCACTTTTTTCCCCTAAAAAAAGCGAGTTTAATTTATAAAACCATTAAGGGGAAAAAATAACGAACCTTTTCAAAATGCACACACACACACACACACACACACACACACAGGTTAGATCTCCACTGTACACACACACACACACACACACACACACACACACACACATATTCTAATGTGACCATTATTATTTAAACATTCAAATTATGTCACTCCAATGCCAATATGCTGTTATTTTTAACAACATAACGGTGGGTAAATAATGACAGTGTTTTAATTTTAGGGAGAACAATTTTTTGCACATAAAAGGATCACTGTCTCTGAGGTTAACACTTGTAACCATAGTGAAGTGAACAGGCACTTGCAGGATTCCACTGAGAAGGCCCACAAACCCGCCTGTTGCCCAGGAATGGTGTGTGTGGTGCTGGTCGATGCCAGCACAGATCCTGGTGGTCTGCTGGTGGTCCAATCTGTACTATGCAATGCTGGAACCCACTGGAGTTTCCCGACGAGAATAGTTTAAGAAATATCATCATTTGTCACATGTCAGGGTTAGTGCTGCTTAACATAGAAAAGGTTTAATACAAAACGATAGGCTTTATGAAGCTATATTATAGACAACTTTATTCATGGATTAATTTATTAATGTATTTACATTTATATGTAATTTATATATATATATATATATATATATATATATATATATGAATGAACATAAACCATTTGAAAAAAATGAAGCTTAATAACTTGCGTTTACAAACATAATTTTTAATGGCAGGATCAGAAACAAAAAAAATAATGCTAGATTTGCTGCTCTGGTATTACATGTTGATCTTCCCTTCTTTTTTTTTCTCCACAGGAAACTCTTTGCTGTTTGTGTTGACACAGGGTTTTCCCTTCAGGGGATCCTGAGGGTACTCAAAGGGCAAAATAAATAAAACATAAAGAGCTGAAATTTTGATGGCATTTCTATTAACCAATTTCTAAGTAAAGATCTATTTGCATTTTATAATAAGTTTAATGTCCTTAATGAACGTTATTATAAAGTGTTACAGAGAAAATTAGCATTTTAATACTGGGAGTCCCTATTTTGGCTGAGAGTCTGGCTGGGGGGAGGCCTCTGGATCTGTAAAGATTGAAAAGCCCTGATGCAAACCACATGAAACATCTTCTGGGTAAATTATGATCAGGAAGGTGCCAATGGGCGTGTCCACATAATCAGCAGCACAAAGACGCCAATCAAACACAGCAGACAATTAACGCCGGAGGTCACGGGCATATTGGCAGTGTATGTGTGCATCACAGGGTGACCCTGAACTGAACAAAACCTTGTCACTCTCCAGTCCTGTACACAGCAGTCCCAAAGCATTCATGTCTGAGTGCTGGATGGCCCATGCTGACATACAGGACAGCCTATCAGCCCTGCTTTAATTATAGCCAGTCAGGAACCTGCACTTCCAACAGGCCTAAGACCTGTCCTGGTGAATTAAGCATGCAGCCTGGCCTCATGAATAGTGCATGCAGGTATGCTGCTTCTCTGATCTGGGAACAGAGGAGGTGACCCTCAGCCCAGCAGGAGAAACATACAGAGAAAGAAAGAGAGAGAGAGTGTGAATGAGAAAGCTGAGGCACAGGGGTGAGTGAATGTGTACACATGAGAGACAAAGCATTTGAGGGAACTATGAATGTTAATACTCTAAAATCTGCACATACATAATACAGTGTGCATGTGTGATCTGTAAGCACACACTACTGTATGTTTGTTTCAAAATTTATTGAGCATGAAAGTCACATACCATAATACTACATATTTTGTAAGCACAGAAATAGAGAGACATAGGTCGAAATGACTACCCTAATATACACTACCATTCAAAAGTTCAAGAAAAGAATTCAGCAAGGACACATTTATAAATACTAAGTACATCTATCTATCTATCTATCTATCTATCTATCTATCTATCTTTTTTACTGCATTTTCAATCCAATAAAAGCAGCTTTGGAGAACATACATAAGAGAGCAGGGAGCAGTTGTGGGTTTGGTGCCTTGCTCAAGGGTCTCACCTCAGTCGTGGTATTGAGGGTGGAAGAGAGTGCTGGTTATTCACTCCCCCCACCGACAATTCCTGCTGGACCTGAGACTCGAACCCACAACCTTCGAGTTACAAGTCAGACACTCTAACCATTAGGCCACAACTACTTGAATGGCCCTAATTAAATGCAGAAAAATAGGTACAATTTTTTTTCAAATGACTAGACCTGTCAAAATACCTAAATTGCTTCCACCCAACTAATAACACTCCTAGAATTTTAATAAAAACAACTTTTTGGATTGAGACAAATTTCTGTCACATCGCACTCAATAATCTTGCTCCCTGGGGGGCACAAATATATTTTGTCAGAATTAGGATATAACCTGCTATTTCAATGCTCCTTTCTGCGAGAAAACTGCAATTTATTTCCATTTATACAACAGTTATATTCTGTTCTGGAATCTGACTGGAAACAGTGTTTCAAGAGTGCTGAGATAAAATAAATAAATAAAAAAATACTTATTGTGTCTATTATTACTCATGTTGTGTCTAAAATTTAAGTTTCTCATTGTTAATTCTTAATTATTAGTTATGCTTAATTACACAGGGGTGCGTTTCCCAAAAGCATTGTTAGCCAACTATGGTCGCAATTTGCTTTTGGGAAACGCAACCCAGATGTGTTGTGTGCAAAAAGTGACCACTGACCTGGTCTCCAACGGGACGTTGCTGTTGAGCACCCAGCTGTCCTGCAGCTGCACTGACTCGGGTGTGGTGGGCCCTTCGCCCGGGGCGGACGGAGGGGCGTGGATGGGGTTGCGTCGGCCGCTCAGTGTGTTGCGGTTGAGAGAGTTGGCAGAGGACTGGTGGTGCGACAGCATCTGGTGGTTGTGCGGTGGAGGGATGGGCGGCCGCAGGGTGGACTGGCTGTGATGGTTTGGAGCTCCTGGGGAAAAATGATTGAAAAACCCTTTTATCAGACTGTCAATCAATTATCAGTTGGCAATGTCAAAAAGTGTGTTAAGCGATGCAGGAAATGCGAATGGAATAACGGCACTGTGAGGGTGAAGTGTAATCAGAATAAACATCAAATCAGGGACGAAAGGACGCTCTCAGTGATGACAGCCTGCCAAAGCTGTTTGTGTTGTTATTCTTTCTTTCCGAATTCACATGTAGATGTTCCGAGGCGGCAGGAAGCCCCTAAAACACTCAACCACCCAGCTTGTTAAGACGCTTGTCAGACAGGAAACTCCTGTCTTCTCTTTTTAAGCTGCGCTGGCGTTGTTGGATGCTGTGTTTTCGTACCTCATGAAGCAGCATTAATTGACGTTGTTTGGCTCAGTGTGATCTTTAATGCAGCTTGAATTCAGTGCATGAATCTGCAGGAAGCACCGGCTCTGTTTGACTCTTTTACCACAAAACACTTTGTACATGGACACGACTGTGGTGTGAGGCTCTTCACTTCAGGGTTGCTTTGTAAGAGGTAACCCTGTGGTGCTTGGAAACGTCTGGCATGTAATTTTAAAGCATAAAAGAAAACAAATCTCTCTATCATGTTACATTTATTACTCTTATCTATCAAAGGAAAACCGAAAGAGAGAGCGGGGAGGAGGCCAGACAAGAAGCATCAAACATGCTCCTAATAATGTTTTCCCATGAAACACGGAATAATGCAATAAAGATGAACCTCCCAATCCAAGTTTTCTCCCCACCAGCACTCAAAACCATTTCCATTTTCTCAGCCTGCCCATCTCATGCTTGTTGATCCATGACAGTTGCCTGAGAGCGAGCTCCACAGCCCGATCCCCCGTCTATTGCTGTCAGGACTCTGATCAGTACGAGCAGATGGGAACCAGGCCTACGAAGAGACTCACATGCTTACTACTAGGGCTGCACGATAAATCGCATGCGATATTTAATGCGCATCTTGTCAGTAAAGCCGCTTCTGTAATCAGCGGTAAATCTCCATCACGTGCGGGCTTTCACATTGAGCAGCATTTACTACACAGAGCCGTTGTTCACTGGCAAGCTGCGCAAAACCACATTCATAATCGTGCGATTTTTTGCGCAGCTTGCCAGTGAACAACGGCTCTGTGTAGTAAATGCTGCTCA
>NW_015639782.1:828621-847417 GCF_001515625.1 Sinocyclocheilus rhinocerous | reverse complement strand
TGAGCAGCATTTACTACACAGAGCCGTTGTTCACTGGCAAGCTGCGCAAAAAATCGCACGATTATGAATGTGGTTTTGCGCAGCTTGCCAGTGAACAACGGCTCTGTGTAGTAAATGCTGCTCAATGTGAAAGCCCGCACGTGATGGAGATTTACCGTTGATTACAGAAGCGGCTTTACTGACAAGATGCGCATTAAATATCGCATGCGATTTATCGTGCAGCCCTATTTACTACACTGCAAAAAGTGATTTTCTTAATCAGTGTTTTTGTCTCATTGTCCAGTACATATATCTATATATTCTTACATAAATACTTAAAGGGTTAGTTCACTAAATGAAAATTCTGTCACCATTTACTCACTCTCAAGTTGTTCCAAACCTGTGAGTTTCTTTCTTCTTTTGAACACTAAAGATATTTAGAAGAATGTTGTTAACCAAACAGTTGCTGATAGTCATTGACTTTGGCTACCAACAACTGAGAGTGATTAAATGCATCTTTTAAATAAATATCCTTTTAAGAAGCACAATAACTCAGGATTTTTCTTTATGCACCAAGAGATTGTAACACTCCAAAGAGAAAGGAAAACTTGAAATCGCATCATATGACCTCTTTAAAACAAGAACAAATATATGTCAATGGGGTTAGAAAAAATTTGTTTTCTTATTGTTGTCTTGTTTTTTGACCACGTTAGCAGCTACTTTTTCTTGTTTTAACCATAAATTTTAGATTTTTTAAATATCTAATGTCAAGGTTAATGTCAAAATATTGAGTGTTAATACCATGGTATATTAATATGCCAATTAAAGTACCATGGTACTTTCCACCTTTTCATGTATACCACAGAACTCCAAATAAACTATCACAAAAGAAAGGGAGCACTTTGGTAAACTTGTTTTAATAGTGTCATTTTGCAAATGGTTAACAGCTAGTTTTAAAATAAATAAATAAATACACATTAGAATAGTATTTCAGGCCTTGGGTTTAATTTCAAACAAAATAATTAATAAATATGACTGCTCACTCACAAACCTAAATAGACTGCCCTTTGGCTATGCAATGAGATTAATTTCTTTGTACAGAGAAAATACAATTTCTAGCAATCTCTTATTCATCAACTATCTAACCAAAGACTTTTGTGTTTTCTGTCTGCTTGGCCCCTGTTTAGTAAGTGTTTGCGCTGCGAGACGCTAAATCTGCGACAGTAAAAAGCCTCTTGTGCTCTCTCTCCTCTTATCCTCTTCTTTTCTTTTTAAACACAAGAACGTGCATGTGCCAAGGACTACGAGAGAAGGACGCGTATGTGCGGGGGATTAAATTCATGAACGAAGTGTACTGACAAACAGAACGTCAAGAATTTGTTCTTACAATCTAAATCCAATCAAAGGAGAACAGATCAAATGTGTGTGTGTGTAAGTAGAGTGGATCAGTGCTGGCCTGGCCATGTAATCTGCTGTTCGTCATTGTATTACAATGGCAACAGTGCTGGATCAAACACGGAATAAGAGTAAAGCCAGTCCCTGAATGCTGGGAATTGGGAGAGATCCTGGCGCTCAGGCACAGCGGGGTGGGTGATGGGGTCTGATCCCCTTTCTAAAGATCATTGAGGACTGATCTGAGCTCACTGGCCCCATGGCTTTATCTGGGGGTGACACGCTCTGGTGACCCAGACTCTGATCTCTAATCAGTGAGCATTGAGTGATGAAATATATTGTGACAAATATCTTGTAACAACATGAAGGCAAGTAAATGATGACAGAAATGTTATTTTTGTTTGAACTATCCCTTTAAATAACCTTTATAGGCAAGGGAAAATATTGAGACATGAGACACAAATAAAATGAATTATGTAACAACAATAATAATCTTCAGATGATCTGAAATAATGTATTTATCATCTACAGTTATAGAAATATATGGAAGCCCATTTACACACACACACACACACACACACACACACACAATAAATGAATGAATGATCAATCATGCTTTGGTAGATCTCACAATTATGGCTTAGTATATCATGATTATCTGATAATTTACACATGTCAATTTTGAATTTTTATATTATAAATATGACTTTTGACTTTTTGTCTAAGAATTGTGCATTTTTATGTCTTAGCTATGATTTAGCAAAGCATTTTTCTTATGGGCTTTCATAGGGATGGATGGATGATTAAAATGTTCATAATATTTTAATGAAATGAACAGTATTTTGAATATGTTTTGTAAAATATTTCCTGCATTCCAGGTTATGATAGTTGGCACTTTATTTAATATTCATGGTTGAATCATTTAATTGATTTTATGCACTGGCAGTTCAGCAACAAGTATCATATATACTTTTAGAACTGAACCAATTTACTTAATACTTAATCTAAAATTAACTTTACCTATCAGATAGAACACTTACTCAGACAAGTCCAAAATGGCACTTTCTAGATTAATGGGGGTGAGACAATTAACCCCCTGACACATCTTACCCCACTCTCTCCTACATTCTGTTTCTTCCAAGTTTGCAGAATATAACTATGAAAGTGATTCTGCAGTGCTAAGGTGAAGTAAAGTTTAGTTCCCCTCTCGCTCTCATTAGCTCTATAGGTGTGCTGGAAATAGGTCTGGACCTTGTTAACTTCTGTTTAGGGGTACTTTTGTTTGTAACACTATGTATGGCTGTCTGGGGCCACAAGGTGAATGCCTCTTCTTCTCTAGAGGCATGATCCCTGCAGCTGGAGTAAAAGTCCTCGTCAGCATGCTGCTATAACAGTGAATCTGGGAGACGTGGCCTGATTTTGGGCCCAGGTGCAGGGTGAGGGAGGCCAGTGTACAGATGTTCAATGTGGAGGGAAGGGGGTGACCTCTTAACCCCAGAGAGACATTTAGCATCTGCCAATACACACTCAAACACCCTCCTGAGGATGTGTACACAAACCAATGGTCTCGCACGCATAAATATACACGCACAGAAACATTTTAGGACAGCAAAATAAAACTCAAACTGCCTATTGGGAAGTTTAGGTAGCTCAGGTGCTTTTCATAACAGCATGCTACTTTTGCCAACTAGGAGTTTCTGTGTGAGCTCCCTTTCATATTATAAACCTACAAACCGCTCAAAAGTTTGGGGTCGGCAAAATTATTTAATGTTTTTGAAAGAAATATCATATGCTAAGGCATGTATTTGACCAAAAATACAGTACAAACAGTATGTTAAATATTATTACAATTTAAAATGACTGTTTTCTATTTTAATAAATTTAAAATGTAAATTATTCCTGTGATGCAAAACTGAATTTTCAGCATCATTACTCCAGTCTTCAGTGTCACATAATAATTCAGAAATCATTATCAATGTTGAAAAGAGTTGCACTGTTTAATATTTTTGTGGGAACTGTGATACATTTTTCAGGATTCTTTGATGAATATAAACTGAAGGACAGCATTTATTTGAAAACTTTTCTTTACTGTCATAATTTAAAGGCCAGGTCTAATGCTGTTTCATGCATTCTGACTTATTTACACTGTTAAAGCATTGGATGCTCATGCTAAACATGGCCAACGTCTCAGAAAACGAGTTGGATGTGTTTCTGTGCCAAATACACTCCTTCAGGGTTCGTATTTTTTATTTTTTTTTGTATGGCCCTGCATGACTTCATAAAGGGCTACGCAAAAGCTTCACATACTCATGACTCTCAAGGAGCTAGACTGTTTTCAGAGAGAAGCGTAAAGCTGTATCTGTCTTATATACGGTATGTATCTCTTTTATAAATCTGATCAAACTAAAGACTCTTCGGAGATACAGTATGAAGGATGCAATACTAATTCAAGATTGCCATGAGACTGGGAGAAACTGTGTGTGTTATGTCCCCTTTAATGTGTCCTTGCTGAATAGAAGCATTCATTTCTTATTTTAATTCATTTTATCTTTATAGCTGATATATATGATATCTCACTGACCCCAAACATTTGAAAAGTATTGTACACAACAGCGCTTTTCACTGCCTTATCCAGCTTCTCTAAGGAGAATTAAAGTGAATGTTATGACAGGTGAGATGATTACACTTATGGTCAGCTTAGATAAATGACGGTCAATTTATTGAGTTTGCTATATTGCTTGTTTACTGTGACACATCATTAAACACAATACTACTGAACAAGACAAATTATGGTTCAAACCACTCCCAGTTGTCAACAGGACATTTTTATGAATCAGAGATAAAATAACATGCACAAGCCCAATAGAGCTCCAACTTCTGTGTCCATTGTTTTTTTTAAAGGTTAAATAACAGCATCGATTTCACTGATTTTTTTACAAATAACTTTGTGCTATTACCTGCACAACTGGCTTAAAAAGAGAAAAGGTTGCTTGCCCAAAGCTTGAGAAAACAACAAATGCAAAATCACTTGTGGTCGAGGCGAAACACTGTAGGATCCCCCATCAGCCCTTCCTAGACTGATGAAAAGGTTGTTTTCATATTCATGAAGAAGCATTCTTCATTCGTAAACCACTGCATGCATCATCAACTTTTATCCTGCGTCGACAATGAAATGGCTGTGTCAAGGCTCTGTGTGTGTGTGAAGGTAAAAATTCACACCCGCAGCGCACAGTAATCGCTGTCCTTTTCACTCTCGATGTCTCGTTTACTCTAGGACACTGACAGATTCATACAGCCTAAAACATTTATTTTAGGAATGACTAATTGAAGGTTTATTTTAGAGGATAATCGAGTTTCTTTGTCCATGAATGTTTTATGAAACTAATTGACGCCTGTTATAAACAGACTGACTGATGCACATGAATCATAAACTATTAAAAATGAGACTATACTTTCGCTCAGATGTTTAACAATACAATCGAAACGTCTGCACAAACTATCAGTCAGTCATGTACCAAGGACACATTCAAGGATAAAGCTAAAATCCAATTTCTCCGTTTGGCTACAGTTAAACCAACAACAGCACACAGACAGCAACACCAATTGAAATAAACCGCTGGACATAAGCGGCGGAAACCTCTGGAAACAATAGGAGTGAGAACATAAACGTCAATTTGGGATGATAAAGGAGATGGGAGAGAGGCCCTGGACCACAGGAGGTAAAAGAGAGTTTGATTTTAGTGGAAAACTCTTGTGTCTGCTTGTGAATAAATACAAGTGTAATTAGGAAACAGCCAGTGAGACGACCTCCTCTTGTACCGCGATACAACCACCCACTCCCACCATTTTCACTGATAACACAATGGTTTTCTCTCGCCACTGAGAGAGCCAAGATTCAACTCATGGCAGATTGCAGTGAGGCAAGTAAAAAAAAAAAAAAAACCTATGCTATAATTTACTTCAAATACATTTATTTCATACTAAGTATGCTTCAAATCTGTTAACATATTTATTGTCATCACTTAAGACGTACTGATATAAAATTATAAATAAACTGTATTTGGAGTATTTCTTTATTGCACAATGCACATTTCTTAATATTATGCCTAAAATGTGTTTTAATATCACTATTACTAAGGATTGTATGATCTCTGTATACTATTAGTCTTTAAATGCAAGATATTTAAAGTGTTCTTAAAGTATACTTGCAATAGCTCCATTTTAGCACAATCAAATATACTTAGCTATATCTTTAGTTGGACCTCAGCATTACTTTCGACAATTAAAGTGCATTAAGCACAACATTAGTATATAGTTCCAATTTAGCAGACTTTAAGTATTCCAGTTTAGTATACCAAAAGTACAATTGCAGGCGATTTTTATTAAGCACATGAATATGTAAATGTACTTGTAGTATAGTTAGCATAAAATAAATTTATGTCAAATATATTTTAGTATTTTTTTTCCACTAGGGTAAATGGTGCAATATATGGCACATCCCAGCACAGGGCCAGTTCATGTATGCTGGGCATGACAGCAAATAAAACAGAAGATGAAGGTCATTTCAGCACATAATCACCTAGAAATAGGACACATTTTACAATCACAAGGTCAAGGTTTGGCTGGTTAGCATGGTCCAGTTAGCACCTGTTGGTAGATACCGCAACTACATCATCTGGCTACAAAAAGCATCTTTGACCATTCTAAAGTATTTGTCAATCGTAAAGAATCCATCATTATGCCATTTTCCTGTGGAACGACTAGTCACATGGCATTTATGGCTCAGACGATTGGCTCAAAACTTCCTGGCAGTAGAACTGAAGGTCTATTAGCAAAGATCACATTTCAAATCACATAATTCTCATATCCTAAAAAAGCCAAGCAACTGTCATAGAAAATAAACAGGACTGCTAACAGATAGCTTTCTCCAGGTATTACAGACCTCTTTGTTTACAACACTGCCGTATGAATATTGTTGTTTTGAACACTGCAACCGTATTAATTTGCAACTAAAATGTGTTATTCTGCACTCAACATTCCAGCAAAAATCTGATATGACAACATCACTAATAGCAGCTCCTAGTAAATAGAATAATAAAACTTTCAGGCATGGGTCAGCCAATCAATAGATACATAATTTATAAAGGAAGACAGATAGTAGACATTTTGCTTCCAAATGCACAAAACACTAATTCAACTTTTACTCACACACAGTAATGTGATCAGGGATGCGTGGCAACATACTCACATTTGCTTGGGCTAAGAGAGTTATGCATTAATTCACTGCTACATGCACCCTGGAAACATCCAACTACAACTTAAGAACCAAAGCACTGAGGACTATGTGTGTGTGTGTGTGTCTGAAAACACTGAAAGCATAGTGGAGTTTTGTGCCAGTCTCAATAGTGCAGCGTGGAGGTCATCTAGCTTGACACAGATCCATACCTACATGGTTCAGCTCACTCTTGCTAAAAGCAGATCCCCACACACAGTCCAGCGTGCCTGAGGTTAGCACTTAAACCCACCCCCTGCTCTTTCTGGGACTGTGCCTGTGCTGGGCAGAGCGGAGGCTCTGAGCAGGATGGAATTGGCTTTCAGTACACTGCATTAGTTTCACAGTGGAGCTCCGGAGGCCCACTGGCAGCGGGAACAGAAAGACACCATGTTTGTTTTCTAGGCCCAGCCTCAGTAAAAATGTTTATTGATATTTTCTGTGGTTCAACGCAAGTGTCGGATGCTGAGGAAGGATGCCCGCACAGCCAAGAGGAGCCGTA
The DNA here is from genome assembly GCF_001515625.1 of Sinocyclocheilus rhinocerous. NCBI lineage: Eukaryota > Metazoa > Chordata > Actinopteri > Cypriniformes > Cyprinidae > Sinocyclocheilus > Sinocyclocheilus rhinocerous. Next base: position 840,272 of record NW_015639782.1, on the reverse strand, counting down.
GGCATCAGGACTTCTGCTTTCTTTCAGAGACTCACAGAAGAGCAGCCACTGGCCTAAAAAAGTTCTTACAGCAAATTCAAATGGCTTTGTAAAGTCTGTGTCTTGCCATCTTTAGCAGTGCCATTTGTGAATTAACAAGTTCTTTGAACTGGTTCAAAATGACTTGCAAAGCATTTTGTAAATCACTTGATCACAAGAGTGAAACATATTTCAACCATAATTTGAACCCTCAATAAAATGAACCCTCAACCTTTCATTTTTGCATGATAAAGATCTAGAGGTTTTGCAGTTTATTAATAAAGATCTTATGGCATGATTCTCTTTTCCCTACTGTAGGTTTGCATCACTGTGTTCTTCATCTGAACCCAACACAAGCATGCTAATATAAAAACAATAATTATTAAAAAAAAAAGCAATTGTACAACATTACTACTGCAAAACAGAATACAATTAGGTTTTAAATGTGGGTGTCAAGTCTAAACTAAATAGCTTCCACAGTTTCCTCAAAAAGTGACTCTCAAACAAACGGAATAGCTAAAATGAAATGACTTATGCTATTTTCCTTCATCTTTTAATACATCCTGTCCTTTCTCACTAACATGCTAATACAAAAACAATAACTAAATTGATTAAATAATAACAATAATAAAAAAAACTATTGTGCAACAACACATCCTTAATTACCACAGCGAAAATTGAATTAGCTTTAAAATCCACTGTCAAGTCTAAACTAAATTGTTTCCACTTTTTCTCCAAAACAGTCACTCAAATTAATTGGCTAATCTTTTTTCAAGAGGTTCATTGAATATAGTGAATTCCTAAAATGAATCCCAGTGTTTTTCAGTACAATCTCTCATCCCTCACATAGACACTTACATTCTGCTCCCTCAGAGTGAAGGGACAGCAGCTGGTCTGGAGGTCATGCTGTTGAACTCATGGACCTTTATTCTGAGGATTAATTAAAACACAGCTTGGTTGGTGGTAACAGAAGTAAATGCAAGCTGTACGCTGGGCTCTGAACGAAACATTTCCCTCACATTCAGCCTCTTTGGCCCAATCCCCTCCTGTAATGAGCAATAATAACAGTCTGAGAGAAGAGTCATCAAATCAGTCTGGAAATAAACAGGCTTTTGAAGCCCCACTCTAAAACCCACCCACACACAAACACACACGGCCCTCTGTTCTGAACACAACGGCTTAAATACTCTAATAAAAAACAATAACTTAAAACGTCTTTAATTACTACTGCAAAACAGCCTAACATTAGCTTTAAGAGGGCATCCAGTCCAAACTAAATTGTTTCAACAGAATTTTTTCAAAGCACACAGTGATTAAACATTCATTGCATTAGGTGCAAGAGTATGTGACTTTGGAAGCTGCTAAAAATAGCCAGCTGACACTCTCCATTTATAATAAATGGATAGAGACACAAACACTAGTGCTTCACAAAAACACACACACACTCACACACACACACACACACACACACACACACACACACACACACACACACACAGAGAGAGAGTGGCTCTTTCCAGGAGTTCTCTTTGGAAAGACACCTAATGCCACAAATCAGCTTCAATGTTTTTCAAATATATAGGCCATGAATCACAATTTCAACAAACCAAATTAATGGAATCGGCAGACTTCTTTGAGGGGCAGCATCACTGCTTTCATTATTGATAATAAGCAGAAATGTTTCTTGAGCAGCAAATCAGCATATTAGAATGATTTCTGTGGGATCATGTGACACTGAAGACTGGAGTAATGATGCTGAAAAGTCAGCTTTGCTATCACAGGAATTAATTATACATTTTAAAAACTATAACAATGATAAACAGTTATTTTAAATTGCAATATTTCACAAAATTACAGTTTTTTTAAAACAATTGAATGAAGCTTTGGTGAAAAACATGAACAATTTTTACCTACTCCAAACTTTCAAATGGTAGTATACTTGTTTAAAAGAAAATGTTTCTAAACCTTCTATGTCTTCATTTTTACACGCATTTATGTAGAAAAGGAGGCATTCTGTCTCTTGTAAGAGAGCTCTCTTTAACACAGCCAGGCTGCCAGTCACAGAGCCTCGCAGACAGCTGCAATAGCTCAAGTAATGACTGTGGCACCGTGTGCATGCCACCAGTGTCAGTGCTACCCACTGGCAGAGACGCAGTCCAGCTGTGCAATATAACCCACTGGAGCACAGACACGCAATAAACACTATACACTCCTCTATCACTAATTCTGAAGCTTTTATGTATTTAAATTCAAAACCAACCAGTAATAAACACACTCACCAGACACGCAACAGGCCCAAAAACATCTACTCATAGCACTCTTCCTCTTTAGAATGTCTCTCAGCCTCAGTACGTTGGGTTATCAGCCAGACATTTGAATTCCTGCACAGCAATCACCCTCTACAAGCTCGCAGGACATTTAAATGGACTTAGTCTCATGAAAACACACATTTCCAATCTCAGTCCAACACACCAAGATGTAAAACTCACTCACACTCTGAAACTAAACATTCTCAGACTTGTACACAAAATCTAAGCTCAAGGCAGCATGATAATAAGCCAATTATTTGCTGCTTTAATTTAAGGCTAATTGCGAGATTTGAAACTCCTCAGAGCTGAATGTGTCATCAGATCAAGGAAATGCAAACTATATGACAAACTTGCAAATAATATGAAATAAGAATAATTAGTTGCAAGCATCTGATATTCAAAGTAGTTCTTTTTCCAAATGTGATAAAGACCACTGCATTACAAAAACAATGAATGGCATTTGTCAAAGCCAAAAAGGTTTCTTATATAGCTGATTAGAATATAGAAATATACAGACATTTTCTCCCAAATTAAAATTACAGCTTGATTAGGGCATCTATATTCAAGAATTTAATATAGTACCAAAGTGATGAAAGAACAAAAGAACTAATAATTGTACTATTATTACCACCACCACCATTATCATCATCATCGCTATTGTCGCTGTTCTGTTTTGTAGATGGTATCATATTTCCATCCTATTTCCAATAATCAGAGATTATATTCCTAGATTCTTTTGAGAAAATCTCTTTTTGCCGTTTCTTTTCAGCAAATGCACATTTTATGGCAGCTCAGAAGAAAAAAGTGAGAATACTAACAGGCCCAATAAAGCTATTAGTGGTCACCTTGTCTGCACTGAGAGACACTGTGATTTCCCCTCTTGCATTTTTGATCTTCTCTCATCCATAATCCTTCTGCTGTGTCGTTCTAGAGCCGTGGAGATGGCAGTGTTGGAGTGAATTTATTTACAGCGTGGTTAGTCTGCAAATGATTGATGTTGCTGCAGCAAACAGTAAACCAATTAGAGGCATGATGTAATGTCATTTTAAAAGGTTTATAATCGCGTTGCTCCTGAACTCGGGCCCCTGATCAGACGTAATAAAGATTTATAGTAGATCAAAAGAGAGGCTAATGCCATTAACAATAGATTATATTCCAGCAGAAATTACATTAACAACTTTTTTTCCTCCTCTCCGCTAACTATATCCCCTGGATTGCAGATTTGGACGTGGGGCAAAGTTTGGAGGACTGTGCAGCATACGGAGCATTAATTACTCTTGAGTGAGCACAGCTGTACTAAGACGACACACACACATATTCTGTTCAGTCTGACCTGTTATAGTGAGGTTCTACACAACCTGTGAAAGTGTAATAAGTCACCATAAGATAAGTGCTTCATATGTTACGCCCTTATGGGAAACCGATGCTGTTTGATTTCATATCCATTTGTTGTCACCTTGAGCTTCACTAGTCATAAATATAATCTATTCCTATAACAAAATGACCTTTTTAGGGACAATAACTAACACTATGTCCTAACCAGGCACAACATGACAAAATGACAAATGATACATCCAATCTCTTCCATGTTGTGGACTGTTCACATAGACCTTGTTCAGACAGCAGCATTTCCCACCCAATCCCTCCAACAGCAGACACAACAATACAGGACACAGAAAATTAGTAAGATGATGATAGTGGCATCAGCCAATGAGATGTGAGTGGGAGGGGCTTACCAGTGGGGGGCTGGGCCCGGAGCAGGTATGAGTTGGGGGAGATTGGGGGGGGAGAGGGAGGAGGGGGGAGGAGGCTGGAGGAGGCAGTGGAGGGAGGGAGGGGACGACCTGAGGAATGGACAGATAAAAGGAGGAGACAAACTTGTTATGATCATGTGACATGACGCACGGCAGATATCAACATACTAACATGATAGACATACAACATATAAACATTTTACAACAAGCAGATTACACTGAATCAAGTGACATTAATGAACTCGATTATGTGAGAACGCACCCACTAACGTGATCAATTGTATTCAAATGACTTAAATGACAATCTTTAAAGTCAACATGAAATGGCTTTTACAACCCATTTTACTTCTGTAATATTATGTGTTTCCAAGTGAAACATGAAATTTAATACAAAAAATACAGGATGAGATTTGATTTTATCTATCAGGAATTGACTGGATCATGAAAAGTGTCTGTTTCATACTAGAATGCGTTCAAAATGTGAGTTTGGAATGGGTTATGGAGGACTACGCCCCTCCTGAAACACCTTGGGAATGGGAACCCATTTCTGAAGAGGCTTTTTACCCGATAAATGGAGGCTGAAGATTAAGTTCACCCTTGAGAACATTATTATGCATCCCAATAGTAATACTTCTACAAATGCATCATAATTTACTGTTATTGCCGTGAACTTTATTATATTAACAGGGAAGCTTTTACAAAGGCTCCATTGCTTACAACAGTAGCCTAAAACAATGCATGAGTAGCTATCTGGCTATTGGTTAATATTAATAATTAATATTAAGTTGTTTCTAAGGCAGTGCAAGTTTAGTCTTTTTGATGAATGATTCTGAAAACGTTTTTTCTTTAGAACAACATGTAGTGATAAAATGTGCTCAGAAATATATGTATTGAGGAAGTAAATATGGTCAATTTTGATTTGTCATTTTGACGAAGGATTATGAAAACATTGTTCTCTTTAGAACAGCATGTACTGATAAAATGTGCTCAGAAACAAGTATTGAGAAAGTACAGTAAATAGGGTCAATTTTGATTTATGTCATTTTGATGAAGGATTATGAAAACATTTTGTCTCTTTAGAACAACATGCACTGATGAAATGTGCTCAAAAACATGTATTAAGAAAGTAAATAGGGTCAATTTTGATTTCACGTTGACCTTAAACATAACAGTCACACAAATGTTCATGTCACACAATGTGCTCATAAAACTATTCCCATAAAATGAGATACAAGGTGTTTCTCATAAAAACAAGCTATGAGGTCACAAACAAAATCTACGACACAAGTTATATGTGCTCATAAATGCATGCAAAATTTATGCGCTCACACCTGTGCATAGATAACGAGGGCCGAAAATGACATCACGCTCAGCGCGTATTGACAATATACGAACAAAAGCACCACGACAGAAGTAAATACTTGGAGTGTTCATGTACACGTGTGTGCGTGAGTTATAGAGTGCTTGGACTGCAGAACAGCAGACAGGAAGTGCTGCTCGCAGCAGTTTTTTTTGTTGGTCCAGTTAAACTCCACGCTGGGAGCACTGCATGAGCACATTCACACACAAACACAGACTACTTCATCACTGTAATACAGATGTTTCAGATGTGATTTCCCAACAGGATCCTGTAATAGAACCATACATGCTCTATATGACAATAAAGAGCCTGCAGTTATGAAGTGCATGTAATTTTTTCACTGCGAGCAAATGCACGAGGGGAGCTGGGGAAAGTCATTGGTTTTAAATGCATCTGAGTTCCTGAGTAATTGCCATGACATCAGAGGTAAAATTGCAATTTTATTTTATTTTTTGCAAAGCGTGTGCAGTCAGTCCTCATAAAGGCAGAGGAATTAGGAGGCTATTACCTGCCTTAATTACTTCTGGAAAGACAGCACTGAGGGAAAAGACGGTGCTTGCTACAATCACGCCACACTGTGAGACGTCTGAGCGGCACTCTTTTAAGATTCATATCAGTAAAACTAAAATGACAATGTATTGACCACCGTTTTAATTGGGATCAAACGAAGACTGTGCACTTTCTGTCTTTCAAGAGTAGCTTTAACTTCAAAAAGCCGAATGGTACACAAACAGAATATCACGCACATACACACAGCTCCCCTTTCATCTTCCTTTCATCGCATCAACCCCTGACTGCCTGTTAGCAGGAATGGTAGAAAGCGAGAGGGCGAAGAGGTGCTTTTGTAGAAGACCTTGAATACAGAAAGTGTATGAGCACATCTGACTCAACTTCCCTCTTCAACGCTCGTCCTCCTTCTCCCCATGACTCCTTTGTCAGTATAGTATGCGGTCATTCAGGGATATTGAGTCGATGTTGCTGGCTGTGCCTTGTGTTATTGATTTGGTTCAGTGCTGCCATGTGCCAGAAACACACCTCCATTCACACACCAACACACAAAACACAGGGCCTCATTGCACTAAGCTTATTTGATTTTGTCAGATTAGATTTTATTTTAATACTATTTCTAAATTTATTTTAGACTTCAATTTAGGTGGTTAGTCTTTTTAGATAGCTAGTTAAGCAGACCCCAGGCACATGGGGCAGAGGCCTGTTAAATAATAAAGAGAGAGACGAGGAAGGATATGTTTACAGTCAGCATTTCATAAAAAAGCATCTATGGCATACGCATCTGAGAACGAGTGAACGGGAGGAAAGAAACAACAAGAGAGAGAGAGAAAGATACAGGGATCTTCACTAATGCACAGAGGAGATGAATAAACACTGAAAAGCTCAGCGAATATGCAGATGAAAGAGCGAGAGGTTAAGTGTGCTGTTGGCTGATTAGCTTGACTTCTAAAGAGATGGATGGAGAATTGGGCCATAAAAATACAAAACAGTAGAGCTGCATATGGGTTTCTGAGGACAGAAGAGCAGCTGGAATTCTGGGAAGTTGTTCTTGTCAAACAGTAGATAGAAGCAGCGTAGATGGACCAATGAGTCATGTTCTCTCAACAGAAACAGAGAATAATATTTGGTAAGTTTCAATGAATATTTAAAACAGTTCAGAGGCAAAATGTTTATTGTCGTTGAACTCGTTTTAACAAGCACATAATATTCATCACACAAAACCATGACACCATTTTCAATGGACCATTGCTTCAATAATGAGAGTATTTATGGCACTGGACAAGAGAAGCCTGTGTGTGTATATGTGTGTGTGTTGGGGGTTATTACATTTTTAAATCACTTTAATTACAAAAAAAGGAAAAATTGCATTAGGTGGCCAAAAGCAATTATAGGAAACTTAATCTCCTTTGCAATTAGGCTCAGGGGCATTTTTTAACTATTGTAATTTATTTTTGCTACATTTCTATAAAGGTCAGTATAAATTGCTTTGTGTTATTAGAACAAAGGCTCGTTAGAAGGGGGCCGAGGGGGGGCACCTGTTCCTCTAGATGATTCTTCTCCTTTGCCGTCCTTCCTAAATTCCCGTTATCTCTCTGGGAGAGGATGTGCTACTGTGGATCTGCCGGCCTGGAACACTGATTTGACCTTGAACGTCCCTGGTTTGGCCCTCAGGTAGAATTAATTTTTTTCTATCCCAACTCAGAGACAACTTTTGATTTCCTGAAGAGTATAAACTTTGTGGTACTTTCAAAACATTGCACTGGTAGCCTCTCGATACAGCAAAATGCAAATGAAGCTGTGTAAAAATAAATTAATAAAACAAAAACCCTAACAAACTGATTATATAAAACGATTAGTATATATATATATATATATATTTTATTTTTTATTTTTTTTACTTTACACTTTTACATTATTTTGATCAAGAATGATATAGTAACATTTCTGATTTAAAGATTTTTAAAGATATAGATACAACAAAGCAAATTATTAACAAAACAAATGCTGTTCTTTTGAACTTTCAATATATAAAATAATCCTGAAAAACATGTAAGCACCATCTCCACAAAAATATTAAGCAGTTTTCAACATTTATAGTAATAACAAATGTTTATTGAGCACAACATATTATCAAATCAGTACGTTGATTTCTGAAGGATCATGTGACACTGAAGACTGGAGTAATGGCCGCTGAAAATCCAGGAATAAATTACATTTTAAAATATCTTAAAATAGAGAACAGTTTTAATATGTAATAATTCTCAATATTACAGTTATTGCTATATCAAACAAATGCAGCCTTGGGTGAGCATAGGAGGCTTCTTTCAAAAGCATTCAAAAGCTTTCGGATCTCTGACAAGAAGCCACACTGGCTGGTCTCTTATAGCTAAAAAGAGCTGTCAGCCGTACTTTGGGTTCAGTCTCTCATTATCCAGCATTTCTCCACCGTTGTTGCTTTTGGCTTCACTCCATTTTGACAAAACTTGATTTGAAAAAGTTCGTGGACAGACTACATGAAAGTGCATTGTGACGCTTGGTTTCACACAGCTCATAATTCATAAAGTTTAAGCCTGTCCAGTGCCTTGTTTTTTTGATTGCTGCTGAGTCTAACTTTTCCATCACTTGTTGGAGCCTCTGGGTAAGTGCGCTGAGAAAATTACATTATGTAATATAATACCATTATGTGAAAATCATTTCGGTAGATTCACGGATTACGGGATAGAAGTAGACATGCCGCTGAGTGAAGCGGTCTTGTCGGCAAACTCTTCACGAATACGCTCGCAGATGCACCCTAATACCGCGGCCCGGGTCTAGCTGCGGCACTATATCTCTCCACCCATCTGGCCGGTGAAGAGACGGCGAGCCAAAGAGGCCAAAAAGCTCAGGAAGAGACAGCTGGAGCCCAGTCAGATGGAAAGTGACAAATTACCGCCCTAATGAGAGCCATTCATCATTTCTCCCAAACTCTCTCTCTCCCTCTATTTTCATCAACAACGCACCTACAGGTTTAGCTCAACCGTCATCCAACACCTGCATTCAAACACGCTGAAGATGGGGAGGAAAAGGAGGCGGATTAGAACTCAGAAAATAAGAAATGCAACACATAGTTTACCTTACAGGTGTGTGAGAGGAAATGAGGAGAACAGAGAAAAGTAGGATGGAAAACAGATGTGAAATAACCCAGAGTTAGTAAACCGCATGATAATGTCATCTCTCTCTCTCTCTATGAAAAACAAAACAAACAAACCAAAAATAATAAAACACACTAAATAGGAAAAAAGATCAAGATAAAGTGATTATAAATATAATTCATTCTATACTGAAAGTATCATCAAAGCCTAGTATAAGCCTAGTATTTTTATCAAAAATATAAAGACAGTTAATTCAAAAATGAAAATTCTGTCATCATTTACTCACCCTCATGTCATTTTAAACCTGTACGACTGACTTTCTTCTGTAGAAAATAAAAGAACAAATTATAAAAAAAAAACACTGGACAGGAATGTCAAAACAAAACAAAACAAAACATTCTTCCACAGAAGAAAGTCATACAGGTTTAGAATGACATGAGGGCGATTAAATGACAATGTGAAACAAAAATAAAAATGTTCATTTTTGGTGGACTGTCTCTTTAAATGTGCAGAGTTCATTCATATGACACACACTGAAATCAGTCCATTTCAGTTTGGATGCTTCCATAGAGTGCATCCACCTATGTAGGCAGCACACTAGGTTTGGAATAGAGCTAACGTATAGGGAAGGTGACAGGAAGCTGAGAGACAGCGACGTGAATCTCTCATGTGATCCAGGGCAGGAGGCCATGTTATGCCCACTGCCGCTAAGATGGCCGCTGCTGGCCCCGCGTCCGTCTCTGCCAGAGAATTTTGAGGGCAGATTGTCTGGATGCTCTGTGATTGGCTCCATTTTCTCATTCTGATGTTGTGTCTTGTCAAACAGGCTGACAGGATCCTAATCTTTACAACCACTAAGCTTAGTCGGGCCTGTCAAATCACTAACGCAACACTGGCCAATGCTAATGGCAGAGCAGGAGTTGGATAATCACGCACACGCACATAAGTACTGGCATGATCCTATTCCCTTCATCCTGGTTTATTCAGCTGAAAATATCAAAGCATGAAACTTACTGTAAGCTTTCCACAATTAAGAAAGTTAGCTTATCTCATCTTAAAAGTGACTTTACGTTTATGTTTCTCCCCTCAAAAAACCCCTTGATGTTGAGCTTCAAGCCCGTATTCTCCTCTAGCTCAGAGCTCCTTTATAATCCTGCTCATTTTTGTCTGTCTGAGAATGACTTCAGGAAATGCAAGTCAAATCTTTCCGCGTGAGGGGACAGAATGCAGTACTGAGACACACCGGTACGGCTCCTCTTCACTTTAATGGAGGAACAGCCAAAAGACTGAACTGTAATGGATCTGGTGAGTCCAGGTGTGTTGAGGGCCACTGCAGCATCTCTTTTGTTATTATTCTTTGCAACATATTTCACTTTGTGTCCATCACAGTAAAGAACCCTCAGAGTGCCTGTAAGCCCGAACAAAAGCCATGAGCAACTTTTAGTTTCATCTTGCACTTTTGCACTTGCTACAATCAACCAAATAGTAATACATTTAGGATATGCCAGTTATATGTGTCAGTGTTGTTACTGTGAACTAAAACGATCATTTTTCGGTAAATAAAAGAAAGCTGAAATAAAATATAAATACTATATGGGAAAACTCAAACTTGAGTTTTTGAGCAAAAAAAGTACAAAAATGACAAAAACTAAACTAAAACTGAAATAAAACAAAGTTACTAAAAACATAAAATATAAAAACATGTAACAACATACTTAAATTGAAAAATAAATTAAATAAAATATAAAAATAAAAGCTAATTTAAAATATGAATACATATTATAATAGTATATAAATAACACAAAATAACACTAGTACAATATGTGTTTAAGGAATAAGCTTAAACATTTCTGGGTGAACCATTCCTTTAAATACACTTCTGTTTGTTTCCTTTTTAACTTGTCAGCATCCTAAATGCTCTATAATGATAGCAATTCATCATCTATTCAACGCTATGCTTATTTACTGTTTGGGTAGTCTACTACCGCGCTTTACGTAGGACACTGCACTTTGATTCATGATCACTGACTAAAACACATCCTCAACCCATCGCAGGTGTCAGTGTGTCCTGCTCTGTCAGACCATGATGCTAGGAGCATTGAGGACAGTGAATTCAGTGCAGTTATAAACAAACACACACACAAACACACACAGTCAATTAGGCTCAGGCCTCTGTCAGCTCTCTGCACGTCATTTCCATATAAATTACATCCATGTTGTCTTTCTGGATTGATGACACTGTTATGGATTCCACACGTTTTAACTTAAAGAAGAGAGAAGGACTAAATAACCTCCATCACTCAACAGCCCCACATGTGAGCCCACAGACACACTGATACATGCACTTGTTCAGTCTTCTAAAAATCTGCTTAATATTTTAACCGGAACAATGATATTTGGCCTTGCAAAACATTGCATCATGAAAAATATTAGCAAAATATAACACAAACAGGACAACCATCTGTGTCCTTGTTCAGCACAATCAAGGTCCTATAACCCAGACATTCACCCCTCATAGTGTTTTTAGCAGCAATTCCAAAAAAACTGTACTTCACAAACTATAAATGTT